>NC_083479.1:8608477-8908477 GCF_030014155.1 Tachysurus vachellii
TGCAATATGCAAATGCAAGTTGGAGTAGCAAGAAAATGATCAATCATGTAGTGCGACTTAATATAGTAAAAAGTTAATTTTCTTATTAAGGCATGTCCTTATTCCACTTGTCTCACAAACATTTGCTAATGATTTTCATTATTTATAAATTATAAGAACTTCTTAGAATTAATATTGTATAATTAAGATCAGTAAAACAATTCCGAAACTAAAACCTGTCCTGTGAGGGAACAGCTGTTTAGCTGATTAGCAAACATAAATTCTAACAATAAACATATTTCACAGACACATCACAACATTAAATGCAACTATAAATGGATACAAATGATTTTATGGTGTTGTGTAATGATATTTACAAAACAGCTTTAGTAATTTGTTTCGGTATATAAGGAATAAAACACTTCACGATGATATGTTATTGAACAATAATCAAGCTATAGTAATAGCATACTGTCTTCAACAAGCCCATGTTTCTGTCCCTGAAAACTTTGGGATTATGCCTTAGTCATACTGTAGGTGATGGTGGAATAGGTTGGGTGAGTGAAAAACCTACTGTACACACAGTTCAGTTCTTATTACTAACCGTATTAATGGGTGAATTTATTTGGGTTGGTCAGTGTACACGGAACAGTTCTGACTGTAAGGCAGAAGTAGCTCAGGATGTTTAGTATTTATAAGAATTGGGAAGTGCAGAGATGTGCCTATAATACAATGGGATATATTTATCTTGTTTTGTCATGTTCCTACTTTCTGGTATTACCATGCTAAAGGTGGTATTAAAAATTTCCCTTTTCTACACAATGGCTATTTAAATGAGATTTGTTAATGAAACCTAAACACAAGTGTTTATTGAATTAGTTGGTTATTTGTACATTGCTTTGTCTTTGACAGGTTCCGATTGTTAACGCAAAGAAAAGTATGAATATTGGTATTCTTCTGAAGCAGTTTAAAAGGTGAGGTTTTGGACAGATCATACTTGCTTGCTTATAATTTCCTGGAGAAGCATGTTTCAGTCATACATTGTCCCTCACACTTTTCTTTAGGGGGAAAGTTTAACTGAACACTGATACATTGTTTTTCTCATAGGTAATTTTTCTTTACACTCGGCTTACACGTAATTAGAAATGAACCATCAGGGGTTTTTCCACATATATCAAAAATTCTGAGAAATTGCTTTTAATTTGAGTTTATTGCTTTGAGGTCTGAAATAGTAAATATATTCTAAAATAAGGAAAACTGTTGTCTCAGTCCATTGTACTGATACGTTCAGCAGCACAACCTGGGGTTTATTTAACCTCAAATACTATAGAAAATGGAAATTCATGCATGTGCACAAGCACATATCCAATGTGAGTGCCTTTAATTTGACTAAAGGTTGAGGTAATCATTATGCCAACTGAATGGAGTCATTATCTTAAGAGATTAAATTAATAAACTAATAACAATGACACTAACTGAAATTTCCAACCTTCCATTAATAGTTTTTCAGGTTTCTGCATTTTCTCAAACTCAAAGGCTGCTAAGAGCAACTGATGCTAATGATAAATATTTCTAGGTGACCGTGTTAATGTTGTAACATCACACTACCACTCTACAAGCTAAAATTTCAACTCTTTAAATATTGCTCTCTGCCCAACAATATATTCAAATTTAAACAAACATTTTCTAATAATAATTAGCATGGCAGCATAGCTTTAAATTACTATTTTTTTCATGTGAGGCAATGCATTATGCAGCTCTGCTTTGTAGCCTGTTGTGGGTGGCCGTTTATTACCAAAAACGTTTCTGCCAGTTTCTGTTTCTTCCCTATTTTCTGTTAGTATAGTGGAAGTCGTACTACAGAATGGAAAGCTGTGAGTTTGAAATTCAGTACCACCAAGCTTGGCCTTTAACGCTCCATTGCTCAATTGTATAAATTAGATAAGTGCCTTCAGCCAAATGCCGTAAATGTAAGTGAATCGGTGAGCAGGATATGTGGTTTTGGAATTTAAGACTTGAGCAACTTCTGTTTACTCAGTCCTACAGAAGAATGTTTCCAATCACAGGGTTCTGTTTGTGCTTTGGCTCCCCCTACAGGCCAATTGCGGACATTGTTACGGGCATCAGGGAGGGAAACATGCGATTCACTGCTGACAGACTGAGAGAGCTGTCCAAGCTGCTGCCTGATGATGTAGAGGTACATTGTACAGCTTGTAGAGCTGTGGAGCTTAAAACGCATATTATATCCCTCATGTAATCACTTGCACTTGCCTAGACACACGTTATAGGTGGACAGAATGGAAAATGTTAATTTTTTTTTTTAAAAATTCAGTTTTTCAAGTTTAGGTTATATGTTCAGTTCAAAATGTTCCTGGCATTATTCTGTTTTACTTTTTGGTGAATTTGACCAAGTGTAAATTCTGAAAAAGTGGAACAATCCTATGGAAGTCTTTAACCTTTTTTCTTTAAAATGTCTTTAACCTCCCAAATCACCCTTTTCTATCTTTTTCTGTCAGTGTTTTTCTTGCAGTTGCTGTACATATAAAAATGTATACTTTGGTCTTCTCACTGGCTTTATGATAAAAAGAAATAAACTGAATTTTGCAGGTAAAGAAGCTGTTGTCATTCCACGGAGATGCGTCTCAGCTTGCAGAGGCAGACCGCTTTTTCCTGATGCTGGTTAAAGTTCCCGGGTGAGTGTAACGACTTTGAAATTGAAGAAGGACGAATCGGATCAGTAACTGATTTCATTATATTTAAGCATGTGTTTTTGGAGGTGATTAATTGTGACTCAATATATGGTTTGCTGATCTGGCTTCCTTCTTGCAGTTATTAGGATATAAAAGCCCTTCGTGTCAGGCGTCCAGTGATGTGGGTCAGTGTGAGTTGTTGATAGATTCTCTGCTTGCAGATATGAACAAAGACTGAAAAGCCTGCTCCTCCAGGAGGAGTTCATGCCCTTTGTAGCGGAGATGAGAAAATCCATTTGCATCATGACTGCAGCAGCTAATGGTAGCATACTCCTTTTTTTTTTTTCCCCCCCCAGTGTATTATACATAATTTTTATATTAGATTTTTTTCATATGATATTTTTTTCATATCCTCTTGATACTTTCAAGCTTAAAAATAAAATCTCTGTATTCTGTAGAAGTGTAGCTTTTATAACTAGTCTCTTCTCAACTCAAATCCTATCTTCAAAATATAGAATAGGTTTGCCATTGCTTTTGATACCATCTGATTTTATTGAATATTATTCTCATCATTTTATTGATACCTGACAAACCTTTCTGTCTTCATTTCACAGAGCTGCTGGCATGTGATGATCTACACTCTATAATCAGACTGGTGCTTAAAGCTGGAAACTACATGAATGCTGTGAGTTTATATACATGTATATATTTTTAAATTATTAGTATCGCCTTGTAGTCTTTAAAACAACACGATTTCAGTTGAAAACCATGGATTCCTCCAAGCTGCAGGAATGTAACACAATGCAGAAATAAAGGCAGAATCTTTGTTAAAAATGATGTTTAGGTACATTGTGCCTGTTGGGGGGGATTTCAATGGTTGTCATGGGATGTGATTTACACTACCATTCAGAAATTTGGGATCACCTGGAAATCCAGATACTAAACTAACACAAAGAAGGCCACTTTTATTGCTCTCTTAATCAGTATAACAGTTTTCAGCCCTGCAGCACAATTTCAAAAGGGTTTTCTAAGAATCTGTTAGCCTTAACTTGGATCAGCAAACATAAATGAGACTGAAACAGAGGACTGATGGTTGCTGATAATGGGCCTGTGTCTGACATGTAGACATCTCAGCTCTCTTCAATGTAGACCATGTCTTTTTTTAAAAATCATTCGATTCATTTCAGGATTTTGAAATGGATGAAAATGGGTTCTTCTTTGGAAATCATGGAAATTTCCAAGTGATCCCAAACTCTTGAACGGCAGTGTACAACAAGAAAACATTCCCTAAGATGTCCCCACTGGACTGATTGTGTGATTCTGAGATGACTTTTTGCATAATATTGTCGCTTGTGTGTTACTAGTACTTTTTTTTAGTAATTAGTGACTCTTCTGATCTACAATCCTATGTTTATCTAAAAGATTGCTGTAAACTGGAAGTTTTATGCTTCGTGTGGCATAAATTCGGAACAGGGTAATGAGTGAAAAGCCTGAGACACGCACTGTCTGTAACTTACTCTGAGGTCATCTCTGAGGTCATCCACCTTGAATACTAACTGATAAAACAGGCAGATTGGTGTTTGTGCCCTATAAGCAGCTGTTACAATATATAAGCTTGTGTGAGTGTTTCACCAGAGAGACTTTCACCTGAACTAATTATAGATCCCGAACTTAATGTTTTTTATTATTTTTTTTTTAAAGCAGCTTCTTATCCAGGCTACTTACATTTGTCAAATATGCACAATGGAACAGACTAAATTCTGCCACTTAATATAGAGATTATGCATCAGCTAAATCCCACTGGTGCAATAATCTGCTGGTATTCAAACAGCAGTCAAGGTAATGCAGGAAACCGTTAAACAAACTTGTACAGCTGGACCAACTGTTTTTAAAAAAAAAAAAGACAATTCATTTTAGATGCTGCGAAAGATATTTAATGTGACAATGTGTTTCTGTCTGGATTTGTTCAGGATGGCTATGCTGGTCGTGCACTAGGTTTCAGAATGACCTCTCTCTTGAGGCTTGTGGACACCAAGGCTAACAAACCTGGCATGAACCTTATGCACTACGTAGCTATGGTAGTACATCCACACTGAAATAAACATACTTTTTATCTTAAAATACGCTTCAGTAGATTTGTATGTTTACGCGTTCTCCTGGATCATCTCTCAACCTCAGCAAGCGCAGCAGATTGATGGCGCTTTATTAAAGTTTACAGAACAGCTTCAACACATTGGAGAAGCATCAAGGTAACTAATATGAAGTCATTTCTCAATTTACAAATAAGCTAGAACTCTCAACAAGCTCTGCATCTATGTATGTTTTTATTCTCAGAATACAAAAACAGGAAGTAGAAATGGACTTTAAGAGAGAAATGATAAAAACGCAAGAAGCAAAGGCTCATGCCAGCAAGCAGCCTGATCTGCAACATCAGGTGGAGGAGTTTCTTCAAGTGAGTCTACACTGTGGTCACTTTACTGGTCTGATGTAAAACCTGAGATCATTGTTGTGATCAGTTTTTATTATTCATGTAGATGGCCACAAGTCAGCTAGCAGACATGGAGGCCTCTCTAAGGGAGCTGGATTCACTTATTCACTCAGTGGCTGAGTATTTCTGTGAAGACCCTGCTACCTTTAAACTGGAGGAATGCTGCTCAATCTTCCACTCTTTCTGTGAGAAGTTTGAGAGAGCTGTATTGGTAGGTATTGTAACACTTTTAAAACAAATCTATATGTTCATCTAAAAACAATCACCGAAAAGGAAATTTGTGGTTCACAGTTATTTTATAATATTAATGATTTAAATATTTCTATCTATAATTGTTGTATATGAATCAGCTTTGTTGCTGTAGCTATTAACACCATCTATATCTTCTGAATCGCACTACCAGCTACACCACGTTATACGTTGAATTTTACTAGCAGGATTAATGTGATGCATGGATGACATGACTCAGGAACACACAGGGTTGTAGACAGCTATATAACAACCCTGTTCTCCCCACACACAGTCGCCTACTTTGTGTCTGTAATAATGCACTTAACTAGTTAACTAGCTTGCTGTATTTTTCTTAGATTGTGTAGCTGCTTGGTTCAGATTTTTTGCACTTTAGTTTTGCATTGACACACATTGCTGTTCTCATGCATAGAAGAGTTTAATTATACTTTGCATTTATAACTCCACCTAATATTCAACAATCATTGATGTAACATTCAAAATGAAATAAAAGGTAACACAGCAGATCCAATGCAATGTTTCATATTCACATAGGGTAAACTTGCACTTTGTATGAAAGCCTAACTTAAAGTTAAAATGCTTTCTATTTTCTTCTAACTGGAATTTTTTTGAGAAACCGTTTTGTAAAGGGAAGGAAGGAAAAAAAAAAAAGGAAGAAATTAATGGATAGAGTTAAAGTGAGCGAACGTCTTGTTGTAAATGTACAGTATGTAATTATAAAAAATGTGAAATATAAGGAACATTAAATCTACAGTATGTATGAAATCATTATGCTAAGTGCTACATTACACAGAATGCACTCTATTTGATATAAGATGAAAATGAATAGACCAGGGCTATTCAATTGGTGGTAACGTTCCTAGTGTGAAAAAGATCATTATAATAAATGTAGTTTAATCGGACAATGGACCCTACAGTTACAGTAGTGACGTGTGTGTTTCATTCAGCACAAGCCATAGTCACTACACAGAGCAGGAGTCACGTGACGGTAGGCCTTCAGTGTTTTTTTTTTTCACAAAAATCTGGAAAATTTGCAAAACATTAACATTCTACTAGCTTTACTTACACGTGCAAATCATCATTTTCACATACACGTCATTAAAAAGAGTAATTACACATCCCTCACAGCACCTGCACCACTGTGTGTGTGAACTGCACTGACAGCATGTACGTCCGATTTCACCGCTCTTGCTAAATCTAAAAAATGTCATGTCTCATTAGAAGGCAACCTAAATGTTTGCTAATTATTGAGATGGCTGGTAGTTTAAATAGGCATACTAAAATAATTTATTTAGACAAAAAATACCATGAAACAATGCTATTTTCCATATTGTGAACTTAAGTCTCAGTTAAGTCTCAGACTTAAGTCTCACTGATGTTGTCGTAATTGTGATGCAGTTTCAAAATACAACAGGAGCATGCTTAAATATAAGGGGAAAAAGCTTCCATTGGTGTCTTCTGGTGAAAAATTCGTCATATTTCAAGCCAGATCTTTTCGGCCACCTCATTTGGGATACTTTTCATGTATAATAATAATACTAATAACTAATAATAATGTTATGTGTTGAACAGGAAAATACAGAACGAGAGGCAGTGGAGAGGCGCCGGAGGCAGCAGAGGGAGAGAGAAACGCTGAGCCGGGTAGCCAAGCGGCGTACGATTGCCTCCTGCTCTAGGCAAAGCACAGAACACGAAGCCCTGGAATCAGTCCTCACCAACTTCCTCAGCACTCATTCTTCCCGCAGAAGACAACCCTCATCCAACAGACAAAGTCCAACAAAGATGGCAGACAAAAACAACCCACTGGCCGAGAGGACTTGTATAGCTCTGGAAAGTTCTGTTAATATTGGCAGAAAGGATGAATGCAAATCACTTCAAGAGCAGGAGCAGAGCTTCCAGATAACCCTTGAAATTCCTGCCCAGACTGAACAAAACAAGATTGTACATACTGAGGAGCAGGGCATGTGTTGTATTATAGCCCCGAACAGCCCTGAAAAGGTCGAAATTGTTGACTCTAATCCTGAAAATCAGAAAGAGAAAAGCTTAAACAGAGAGCAAATCTGCTGTGATGTGGATGTTCCGTGTACTCCAACTGGTCCGAAAAGAGCACCATGCATAGAAGACAAAGCAACACCAAAGAGCAGCCAAACAAACCGTCACAGGAGCATACTTGTAAGACAATATGCTGGAGAGGAGGATGAGAAGCAGAAGAAGAATGAAGAGGCAGATCACGTGCAGGAGGATTCCCATAAGGATCCACTCCAAATTAGGTGCCCAGTTATAGATCCCATAGAGCACCCACATGTTCCAGATGTTTCCTCGCCTCATCATAGAGGAATAAAAGAGGTGGATTTGGCCCTTCAGAATGGCTTTGGATCACCTTGGACTGTTCTCAGTCCTCACGTCTCGCCCTCGTGCATGCGACACCGCAGGCATTCTTTTAGTTCCCTTAAAGATGAAGAATCAGAGGATGGAGTGTGGGCACTTCCTGATACGCCATCAAAAGGCCCTCTTTTTGCGCACGTGTGCAGGTCATATGAGCACAGCGTGTCAACCTCTGTGATTAGTAGTGTGGGTATTAGAGATTCCCCATTAACAGGCACATCAATGCAAGGAAATCTGTTAAGGTCTGCATCAGTGGGTGAAAATCCAGAATCCATACCGAGCTTTCGTTTCAGAACTTTCTTCCCAAGACGCCACGGACGAGAACTCCGGAGACAAGAGCCGTCTTCTCTGATGTCCTTCTTCCAGCGATTTGGGGAGAGAGGACGGCCTGCTTCTTTAGGAGACTCATGCAGAGCAGATACTTGAATCTTTACTCTGTTTTAATTTATGTGCATGGTTTTAATTATTAATCCCCTAGTTTTTTATTATTTATTTTTTTTTTAAATATACAAAGATTTAGCATTGTGTGCTCACGCATTACACAATGAACACTGTAACCCAAGACAAATATGGACTTGTTTTGGAGTGTTTTCATTGTGAGCCTTGATCGAACTTTGTCTACAAAAATGTTGATTTATTTATTTGTATTTTTTCATCATCTTTATCCTAAGTGTTTTTAGCGGTGTGGTTTTAATGCACTTTAAGATTCCTGCTGAGGTCCATCCTCAACACTTCCAAACACTTGCTCAGTTTTCATGTTTGTTTTGTAGTTTTTAATATAATAAAGTGTGGCATTCCACCCTAATATTCAAAGGTGTATATTTTTCTTTTAAAAAAAAGTGCTATGTAAAATTTGCAGGTAGGATTGTCGTATTCGGGATGAAAAGTGGTTCAATCCCTTGCCACCTTAATGGCATTCTGGATGAAGTTATGCCTTTAAATGTAATTGTAAATGTGAGATGGTGATCTTTTATGAACACTTTTTAGGACTTTGTCCTCTAAATCTAGTGATTATCTTTTTCTCCAGTATTTATACTGTTTCATAGCTGTATGATGTTTCTTTTGATTTGCCTTCTATCTTTTTTTGTATTTTCTCATCTTTTCATTGCTGTTGTTAGCTTGAAACAGAGTGTCCAGTTGCCTTGGTGATGGAGGTGTTTACAGCGTGATCTCATTCGCCTAGTGGTGCAGTGAAATAATAGCCTTTTAGAAAAAAGTGGCCGCACACAGACTCGTCATTCATTAGTGTTCGGTGCCTATTCTTTCCTAAAGCAGCTACAGACTAGTGCACTTTTAGTGAAGAGCTGAAGATAAAGTTCATTTTGTTAAAGACTTACTGAAAATCTAGCCATGGAGAGATTTGTTTGTTTACTGTAAATAGACAGGATCTGTACGTGTCTTTGAAAGGAGAGCTGGAAAGTACCAAAGTTCACTAAGAGCTGGAAAATACCAAAGTTCAACTGACCATAATTCTGGAACTCTCTTTTAGAAAGTGTCTTGTTCTGAGTTGTGTGTGCACGTGTGCATCAGGGGGTGGAGGCAGACATGAGAAACTTGAGCTACATCAGAGAGGACGAAACTTGAGCCAGAGGAATCACTTGAAAAAGGTGACTTGGAGGACTTTTAAGGAAGGACTATGAGCACCTTTTTGCTAAAATAATTCTGAATGTACTACCTGCTATAATTAAAGGTAAGTAAATTGTTTAACATTTTGAATTAAATTATTGAATTTAATTATTTATCTTTTTAAGAGATCATTATCTGTGTATACTTGAAACTGTTATGCAATGTTGAGGTAAAGAGAACAAGCTGAGAAGAAAGCGAGTAGGATGTTTTTGAAAGAAATACAGCTAAGAAACAACTTGGAGATAAAGGGCTAGAGAAAGAGGGCTAATTCATTCTAACGGTTATTCAAACTGTAATTTCTTGACTGTTTATTAAATCACTGTAACATATTCATACTAAAATATAAAATGAAATGTATAACATTTTCTTAAATAATAATGTATTGCTAAAACATTGCAGCACTAAAATGGTGAGTGCAGAATCCCAACGTATGACGTCCTTCATTTCAAAAGTCCACACACAACACATACTGTACACTCTGGGGGCTACAGCACCTGACTGCTCGTCTAAGAAAGGAGAGTTTTATTGTAGCAGACTGGAGCGTAACTGACCCACTTGGCAAGCAGCGATATGTCCCTGTACTGGCTGTTTATTGTGTTGGAGCTCCATGACTTTTATACTGTACTTTAAATATAACCATCTCTGCTTTTTAAGTCTGCAAGTCATGTTAAATGTAGTTTGTACTTTTTCTTTCACTGAAAGTAATTGTTTATACTTGGGGTCCAAACTGTTACTTCATGTTCGTCTTCTATTGATGCACAATGATGTAGCACATCTTTATTTGGCAATATTCATTAATTCTTCCTTGCAAAAATGCTCCAAATTGACAAACTCATATACTGTATTTCCCCAGGTTTTCAGTGTATTCAAGATTTAGATCTTAGACTGGTCCATTTCAAAACATTGTTTTGTTTACTTGGATTTGTGCTTTTGGGATGCAATCATTTTAGAAGATTAATTTTAATCTTTAATTAACTTTAATCTTTTGTTGTCTGCTGTTCTGCAGGTTTTGAAGTGAAATAGATTTAGTACTATATTAATCAGAGAGACATCCCAATAGCGTTTCACCATGAGTATGGCGTTCTTTGGGTGATGAGATTATTTGTCAGCCTTTTAGAATGATGCCTTATAACACATTTTGCCACATGGTTTAAGGCGATTTAGATGGTGGTTAAGAACGTTGGTTTAGCCACCCTAACCATTAGCCCATACCTTACAGAAGATAACATCGAAGACATGCCTAGAATATCATATTGATTGTGTTGACCAGTATTTAGTCATTTAATGTTACTGTAGGTTTTTTGAAAGCACTTCCAGTTAAATCACTATGTTGGCCCATTTTCTCAACCTTTTTTTTGTTGAAAACCTTCAGTTTTTATGGTATGTCTAAAATATAGTGTGTATATATAGGCTGTGTTCTATCAGATCAAAATTAAACCACTCACAGCTGTATGTGACCTTGAGTACTTGAGCTGAGTTTGAATTTGATTGCTTTATTATGAGCACAGTCACAGGCCACGTTATAGTGTGTGTGGACACTTATATAAGCAGGGAATTGTAACATTATTTTGTCCTTTTTCTACCCCTAAAATTTTAGTTTACTATTTCAAAAGTTCTAAAATGATTTTTCTTTATCATTTGTCACACAGCAAAATGTCCAATGTTTACAGGATTGTGTAGACTTATATCCACTGTATTCCTTGTTCAAGCAGAGTTCATGGTGTCCTTTTGTTTACTGCTTATGCATGGCCTAGCCAAAACTCTTCTCTTTTACATCAGCATGTCAACCTTAACCGGATGAACTAATAATTCCTCATCTACATGATGCCTTATGACAGATTTTGCCACATGGTTTAAGGTGATTGGTTTAGAACGTTGGTTTAGCCACCCTAACCCTTAGCCCAGACCTTACAGAGGACAACATCGAAGACATGCCTAGAATATCATATTGATTGTGTTGACCAGTGTTTAGTCATTTAATCTTACCTTTTTTTTTCCTTGGAAGCCTCGCTGAGGATTTTTGCGGCACTTCCAGTAAAATCACTATGTTGGCCCATTATCTCTACCTTTTTTTTTGTTGAAGACCACCAAATATGAGGAAATATGAGGAAAAGCTTTGCATTCAGAATGTGGCACAGTAGCATTACAGATATTTTTTACAAGCAATCTGATTGCAAATAGAATAATTTAGGCTTATGACTTTTACTATGATCAAAGCATCATATTCACGTTTTGAGGGAATCACATTAACTAGAAAACTAGAAAGAGTCTAACTGTTTTTGCAACCAGATGTATTCCGAACTTAAATAAATATTATTATTATTTTTTTTACTTTTGATGAAATGTTACAGACTTCAATTTTGTCAAAAAAGGATTAATAGTAATCCTTATTTATATTATATTATATTATATATTATATACATTATATGTATAATTTTATTTATATATATATATATATATATATATATATATATATATATATATATATATTATTTTTTTTATTTTTTTTCAAACCCTCTTCTGAGAATTCACTCTCACCATGTCTGATAAATGTTCTCATTCTTCACCCAAACATTTCTTTTGTTTCTCAATACAAACCTTGTGCTCGTTAATGAGTTTGTTTAATTTTTACTTTGGGGAGATCTGACTTTAACAATGAAACTGATTTGTAGCAAATGCTACCATAACATAAATCATTGTAGTACTTCAGATAGTTTTTGTATAGGAAATGCAGCTGTGGTGGCTTGAGTACTTGTCTTATTATTACTGTTTTTGAAGTTCTGACCAAATCTCTTTGTAATCTCTTTTGCACACAGGTCACTGCAGGAACTTTAAGGTTTCTAAAGGATCATAATGGTTTGGTAAGTTGTACTTTAAAAAAAATGTGTTACTGTCTGAGCAGAGTTCTCTCTGTGTCTCTCTGTATGACCCTCTGTCTGAATCTGTGTGTGTGTTGCCCTGTGATTGAATTGCATCACATTCTGGCTGTATTCCTTCACTCTACCAAGTGTAGATTTTCTGGGAAAGGACCTGGAGACTTGGATCCACTAAGACCTGATAAGGATAAAATGATTGACAGATTATTGGGGAAATAAACTTTATTTATGTCTTAAGATCTGGGCTACCAGTGCCAACCTAATTCATTTTGAATGACCATTTAGCTAAAGAAACACAATTCAGAATTTTCAGTAGTGCACTACAAAGTGATTAGTGAAGTCTGCAGGTCACTTTTCATAGGTTCATAGCTCGGCAACCTGTTAATGTACTGTAACCTGTAGAGAAAAAGCTAAATGAACCTGGAAGCAACAGAGAATGAAGTGCAAGCATGAGCCAAGCCAAAAAAGTGGTTTTATGAAAACATTTCCTAAAAGCATTTGTCATTTTCTGTTAACATGATTTGTTATGTAAGGATTTGTTGCTTTTTTGTTGAGTTTTACACTTCCATATTTTTACACTTCCACATTTTTACTATAATGTTATATGATGTAATGATTCTCACTTTTGTTCAAAACTTGTTTTCTGTAACAAATCATAGGTTTATTGACACTTGTTACATTTCCACCTCTGTCACAATGACTTTATCAGGGACTCAGATGGCAAATGATGCACACAAATGGAATAAAAAAAAACTATGTTCTTAGACGAATATAAGACTGTGACGAGCTGTTCTTGGAAAATAAGTTTCCCTCTACAAATATTTTCCTACAACATACTTTGTAATGTTTTATTATTTTATACCTGTTCACAGCTTCACAGTTCTCAAATTTTCTATTGGGCTTTATTGATATTTATTCTGGGCTTTGGTAAAAAAATCGTTAATTAAATGTGTGGCTGTGTTGCCAGTCTTTACAGTCAGTGTTCTCAACCTTTAGCAACATGATTGTCAGTTTAATTTATGCTAATTTATGCCTACTTATTTTCAGATCTAGATTGAAAACACATTAGTTAATGCAGAAGTATTTAGTTAACATTTAAATAAGCATTATTTATGGTGGATTTGGAAGTTAATGGATTGTTGGTGATGATTAATGCAGTGAATAATGGTGATTAGGGAAGCAGTACGCTTGGCCTGACATTAGTGTTGAGTATACTTGATGTTTGCTCGGGTGCAGGATGATCACTCTGAAATCTTTACATTATTCCACAGAACTAGATCTATAAAAGCCAACAGAACAAAGTTATTGTCTTGATTTTCTTTCAGGACTGTTGTGGAACTCAACCTTACAGATCAATGTGCAGGACTTGGACTGGAAATGTCATAGAAGAAACAAGAAGAAACTAAGTTAACAGAGATTTAAAAAAAAACAATCTTCTGTTTCGTGGTGTTTTGTTTGTCTAGATAGGAGGCAGTAATGTGTTGCACTTTTGTGTTGCTTTTGTGAGAATGGATTCGTTTGGATTGTTGCTTGTCGTTCTGTGGTAGATATGGCGTAACATTCCAGGAGTGTATAAAATCTGCTCTTTTAGCATGAGCTTGCTGCTGCCTGCAAAGCAACAGAGGCGGTAAATGGGAGAAAACAGGAAGGAGGAGTGAAAGGGGAGGGACGTGAGATGAGCAGCCGCCTGAGCTCTGCTGCACTGGATGCAGTCTCTATGGCAACATACTTTGCTCATGCAATGAAATCCAGGCATGAGTCTATGCTCCGCCCACTTTCTTGTATCCCTGCACCATCTTCCATGCTTACTCTTCATTGGCAAAGCCTTGCACTCTGCTCTCATACTGTTTGTTCCTCTCTGCTTATTCTGTAAAGCCCTGCTCAATTCTTTCCACTTTAGATACAGGGGTTATTTTTAGCTAGTCTAGTCTTTCAAACATCTCGTTATCTTTGAGCCACGCTGCAGCTCGTGTACTCTGGGTGATCTCTATATCTCTTACAATTCCTTATTTTCCAATCCCTTCTTCAGAAGTCCGAGTATGCATGCTAATAAGCAAGCCACCCCCTTCGAGGGCAACTGCAAACAAAAGCGTCTTTCACAATGTGGCTCACATGATATTCAATGCCGTCAGCTTTCGTCATACAATGAGAGCCATTGAAGTATCAGGGAATGAGTTGTGCAAGTGTTCCTTATCTCTCATACCTGGCTTTTCTTTATCTGTTATTGGTAAAGAATTGACCTGCTTGTTTGTGTTGCAGTAGAACACTGACAGAGTTCTGTATAGTGCAGTATTGTTTGCTAGTAGAAGATGAGCACCATAACCCCTCCTCTCCAGTCTCTTAGTATGCCTCTGCCATTATGGTTTCTCTGCACCTTGTGTCTGCTTTCCACACCCCTCCTCACTTCCTCAGAGCCAGTATACAGCCATCACTCACACTCCCTCCCTCTCTCTCTCTCTCTCTCTCTCTCTCTCTCGCTCGCTCACACACACTCACGCTTGCTCACACCCTTCTGCTTGCTTCCCTCTCCGCTCCTCTTCTCACAAGCTCCTCTTTTTTTCCTCTCCTCTTTTTATTACTTGCTACTTTGGTTAAGCTTTTGAAATCTTCCTGGGATGTGGATGTGTAAGGATGGACCGAACTCCATTCATGTTTGGAAGCCTTTGCTGATGCTGCCCTAATCTCTTTCTCTCTCTCTTTTTTCCCCCCTACTTCCTTGCTGTCTTTCTGCGAACGCTCACGTGAGTCCTGCACTGGGGAGCTCCCCTGGTTTCTCATATTTTTGTACCACTATGCAGTTATCAGTCTGTCCTTTTTTTTCTTTTTCTTTTTTGCTCTCTTATCTCTTCCTCCAGTTTACTAACCCTGTATTTTAACTGTATTGAATTGAGATGAATAATAAGTGTCTGGCTTCTTAGCATTCAGTCAGCGTGCTTCTCGAATGCACAGGCATAACACACAAGATCCACTTATGTAAGACAACAGAGGGAGAGGAGGTAGAACAGTGGGGTGTGTGTGTGTGTATGATGCAGCGTTCCTCTTCGAAAGCACACCACAATACTCTGGCCTTTGCTTCAATTGTGCATGTAGCGTGTGTGAAATGCTGCCCGTGGATGTTGCCATGTCATCACTGACACCATGTTATTGAGGTAATTATTTTTCTTTGAGCCTGACTGTTGTTAATCACTGTATGACAAATAATTTAAACCTCACTCTGTGCATTTGTTTACATTTCCATGTCTGTGTGTTATATTTTGTATTGCACTCTCTTTCTCTCTGATGCGCATGTGTGATTTTGCATGCGTGTGTGTGATTCAGCTCTGTCTAACCCAGCATAATGCAAAGGGTACTGTCTGTCTCGTCATGGCTTCTGTTCAAGAATAAGAGGTGGTTTGACATGTAGTTTGGCTTCCGAGAATGAATGAATGAATTTATTACTTTTGTTTATTTTTGCCAAAACAACATTTTCACATTCACCCCCTGAAATTTTGTGAATAATATGCACCTTGATCCAAAACCGTTCTCTTTAAACAGTCTTTCAAAGTTTGTGACTTCCCTAAAACTTAACTTTTTGTTTTAGTGGTAAAGTGCTAAAGTTCCTCCGAATGACAGAATTCTGGCACATACTTACTCACTCTAGTTGCAGGTAAAGCTGTGCTTATAAACTTGTGTGTGTGTGTGTGTGTGTGTGTGTGTGTCTGTCCTTTTAGAGAGTTTTGGTGCCAACACATAGGGTTAGGAATCAGACACCTGCCCACTTATCGTGTTGGTAGAGAAGTTATTGCATTGATATGATTAAGGTAGTTTTATTGTAGCTGTTGCTGTGTGTATCTGAGCCTCAGAAACTTAAATCTTAAACCTTAGTAACTTAAGCATGTGAAATTTCAGAGGGAGATATTCAAGCACATGGACAGTAACAGGAATTTGACGGTCACTGAATATTTTGCTCTCTCTTTAATGGTTGGGTAACTTTTTTAAACTTTAACTAGCTCTGAAAATGACACACCCTGTTCCTTTACTGATGTATTAAACTGCATGAATGCTGTGTTATTGTGATGTGATGACAGCAGGAGATCAATGGCTTTAATATGGTACCTTAATCACAGGGGCTGCATTATTCTGAGTCATCTACAGACTGTTTTACGTCTTCAGTGTGTGCTGTGCATGTGTGTTTCTGCAAAACTAGGAGTAGTTCATGACTAAAGCTTGACTACATGACTAAACTAGGACTAGTTCATGACTACAGCACAACTTGTTTCTTCACGTTTTCTTTCTGTTGTTCCTGCATCCGTTGCTGATCGACAAACCCGCACCTTTTTCAGTCTGTTGAGTTTTTTTGAAAACCCAAATAGCATTTAAATTCCATTCATGCTTCCTTGAACCTTGTATGAACCCTGAAGCATGAGTTGTTCATTTACTTATTAAATTATTATTCTAATCATTTGACCTGGATTTTCATAACTTCAACCTGCAGTGTGTAGATGTTTGTGGTTAATCCTTCTCCCTTTACTCACCTGCCATTGTGCAGCCCAATGCCTGAACCTGCCACAGCTGGAGACCGAACAGTTTAGTAATTGGAAGTGGATTCCACCAGTCAATACCGTTAGAGAACTGATAAGGCTCTATTAGCTGAGTGTCACTTATCTCTGAGAATGAAGCAAGAACTGTGAGTTTTGAGGATTGCACCGTGTCCACAAAGGGAATGCAAACAAGGATTTCAGTTGTCTAGAACATATTGTCATACTTGATGCAGTATGAAATCTGGCCGGAATATAGTCACCTGCAGAAATATTGGCACCCTGCAACTAGTGTGTTTAGTATTTAAACACATGCTGAAACATTTTTTCTTTCTCATACCTGTCAAAAACAATTTCTTTGCAATTGCAAAGAATGCAATTTCTTTGCCCATGCATTTCATTAATTAACACTAATTCTCCCTGCTAAGCTCATCACCCAGCTTAATGCTTTAGGTCTGGACAACGACCTGTACGTTTACATACACGACTTTCTGACGGGCAGACAGCAGGTGAAAGAATTACAACTAGTTAAGTTGTTTTTTTCCCCCCATGAAAGTTTTCACAATAAGAGTAGCATCCTTGCAATTCATGCAATACTATACTCCAACTAAATCCTAGCAAACCTTAAACTATTCTGTTACACTGTGATATTACATGCAGTAACACATCTGCTATTGCCTGAGACTTTACATAAGGTGGCAGCATGTAAAATGTGAAACCTATATGTCTTTAGTGCCCTCTAGCAGCTGACTGCGATACAGTTTTCACTGCGATTTCAGATTATATATTCAATCATGTTTCATCAAATGTATTGTGTTCCTTTCAAATGAATGTTTTCTTTGTATTTAGGATCATAATATACGGCTATGTTGAGGAGGATATTAACAGGTAGAACTGACAATATTGTGCCAAATGCACTAACAATGTTTACATGCTTATTAGCAAATGTGTATTTTATGCTTGAATAAACAAATACAGATACTCATAGGAAGTGCAGGTTTCTCCACCACTGATCAGACTAGAGGTTTGTATCAGGACTCTGATCTTTATAAGATGATATGGAAAAAGTTTTTACTTTCATGCAGCGCTAAACTCTGATGCCAGTGAAAAGCTCCTGTACAAAAACACCAGCAACTAGCCACAAAAGTTTAGGCTTTGGATCAGTCATTTCATGGGAAACGAGTACACAGTGATGTGCGCACATTTCTAATTTATAAACAACGATTTAGATTCTAAAATACGTGGATATTATCCACTCTGTAAATCTATCCCATTTTTGCAATATATCTTAAAATAGAAATTATTCGTTTTGTTGTAGATATACTTTCTGTATTTAGACTTTCACTTTGCAATGGTCTTTTTTTTTTAAACACGCCTTGCTCCAAATAATACCATATTTCTGTACAAAAAAAAAACAAACAAAAAAAATAAATGCTTGCATTTATATAGCTGCTGCTCCATCTAACCCACTCAATGTGCACGAGGTGTCCTTCTTCTCTCGGCCTCCACTTCTGATTTAAAACTGAATTCAGATACACTTATAAATATTTGTAGCGTTAACATTTACAGATGCAGATGGTGGCAATAAATTTATAATTAATAAATGTGTAATGCTCTGACATTCAGTATTGAGTATTGAGTATATATTTTAGTTTTGTGTTCTATGATGATGCATATCTAATAGTGATGATATGTAATGACCTGTGATTATTATTTGTACACCATCAAAGTATTTGAACTACCCATTTTGTTATAAAATGCTGTTTTAATTCTAAGTAGTAAAAAGACATGATGTTTGTTTGTTTATTACATTCAAGTCAAATATGATCTACCAGTGCAATGGTACTGATGGTGATGTCTTTTCTTGATAGATGGAAGTTATCTTTCTCATGTACAGTATGTCACACTGAACTGTATCACTCATTTTTGTGATCTTTCTAGATGGTTGTTTCCCATCAGCATTATTGCACAGGATTAATTGGCTGGAGTAATAATGATTAATTCAGACTGAATGAATGTGCATATAACAAACAAGTGTGATACATTTATCTTTTTTTCTTTTTTTTTCTCCTCTAATTTGCTGATTTTCAATTAAAAGCAGTATCAGTTTAGCTCATATATTTAATGCAGAAGTGTATTAAATGGTAGTTCTGCATTCACTGAGGTGGACAAAAAAATCCTGAGGGTGGCGAACAGTCCGTAATTTTTGCATTTCCTTAGTAATTTTCTCTCAAACATGAACCAGGTGGTGATTTTCAAAGTAGGCATGTTGTGTGTTTATGTATGTAGTCAGTAGTATATTTTGCTTTGTCTCATAGTAACGTTTCAAAATCAATTAAAGTGACTAAACTAAGGATTTGTGTCTGTACTTCTGTGTGTGTGCCAGCATGCTTGTGTGTGTGTGTGTTATTTCGGATCTTGTGCTCTGCAGCACCTTATCTAAATGACATTTCTAAGAGCTTTTACCTGCGGCCGCTCTTTGGTCTCGAGTTTTGAGCAGCTTGTTCATTTGTTCTGTTGCTATTTAAATCATATGCACTTCTGTCATTTTGTCTAGCATGTTATAAAAATTGCACTACAAATGTTAGCCTTTGCAGGTTTTTTTTTTTCCCCAAAATTGCGGACTTCATTGCCACTTTCTCAGTGATTGACGTGTTTCAGCAGAGAAAGAGGGAGCAGAAGAAAGGTCATGAGTGATTCAAGCACAGCGTATGTCTTCAGTTTATGTATAGCTGACAGAGCACGGTTAGTTTCTATGCCTTATTCATTAATTCATTATAATATCCCAGCACCGTATGACACTGTGCTCGGTGCTGCTTGCATAGCCCACTGCTCCTTTTCACTGTTTTTCATATTTCATCCTCCTCCTCTGCCATGTTTTCTGAATATAATGCCTCTCTTACTGCAGAAGCTGGATTTCAGCTCTCTTCTTTAGCTCAGACTGTCTGCCCCATGGGAACTCTCCTCTCTTCCTCCATCTCTATTAACATGTGCACAAAACAAATTGCCCAATCACCCACTCATGATTTTTTTAGAATGAGGCCGGTCATGCATAATTCATAAATTAACCTGGCAGCTTTACTGAATATAAGCGACTTGGTGTGCAGGGACAATCATCTGGCCTGCCATCTGCATGGTGACTCAACATGCCCACTGGTAAAAGACAGCTAGCTCACGTGGATTATTTTTGGGAAAAAAAAACAAAAAAAAAAACACCACCACTTCTATAGACATGCAAAGTGCCATTGGGTTCAGAAGGCACATCACAAGTGAGCCAAGCGCCATGCAGTGGTTTCATTTGTTGTCCATGGTGCTGTACTCACACACACACACACAAACACACACACACTCACTTGTACAGCTATTTAAAGGATCTGATTATTTCTGGCTCATATCATCTAAGAATATTTGCACAGTATAGGGGGAAAAGAAGCACAAGCAAAAGTATGTAACTAATTAAAACTAAGTTGGACTAAATACTACACACTGCACAAGCCTGTTAGTTATGTATCTCACCAACATTTTCAGTCACAATATGTTCCATCTTCACCGATCTGAACAAACGATAGATTATTAGCTATTCTGTACCTGTTTCTTACATGATACACTGTCTAAGTGTTTTACTTATTTGCTCACCTGGTGCAATTTTTATAGTGACCTGTAATGAGTATGAATCAACAATGTGTTTGTCACTTAGACTAAGGTCAGTCTCTCTTCTCTCCAGCCCACTCTGCCTGTCCTGAGACACTAATGTTGAGTCAGTTTTCCTCAGCACTTTTGTCATCTTCTTGACAGGTTTACTGTATGTAAAAAGATAAGCCTAAACCCTCTGTCCACGTGGAGAGGAATGGACATGTGTCTTATTTATGAGTTTATAAGCCACAGGGACTTGGCAATGAGTGAATATTTTTTTAATGGACTTAGTATGTAGTGAAACATCACCATAGTTCAGATCCTCATCTCCCATGATAATTACAAAAGACTTTTCAGAAGAATCTGCTTTAATAGAGTTGTGGCTCTTAATCTGAGGATTACATGCAACAACAGAGATCTCATCATCTCAAGCATTCATACATTTTCCTTTGTTACCCGTGTTCATATTTTTTAATGAATCGGATTTGCTTGTATTTAGAGAGAGATCATATGTCTTAATTGTAATCACAAACACATTTTTATGGTCCTGTAATCCCTAGGCTTTCAGGCTGTATCAGTGTTTAATCCTCAGATCCGGCGCCACCCAACAGATATTGCCTGTGACATCACAACTTGCGTAACTTTTATCATTAGTGCAGTCATGGCAGTTGGTTGACTTCTTGAGCTTCTTGACAAAATTGTCATTCGGTCACATACGGTTTCTCACTAGTTTGATTTTGTCCTGCATGGGTATAATGGCTTTTCATGTTTATGCTAATTATTCTGCATTACAGTGAGGATTACAAATGCCTTTATTTGTCCTATAATCGGCTCAGGCCATTTGAAGGAGATGAGGATGGTGCTGCAGGAACTCTGGAAAAAGGATGGAAGCTTACTGTGCGTCCTTAAACTACAGTGCTGAGGTACATATTTAGCCTCACTGGTTTGCCCTGAGATGCTGTATAATGATTTCATGGTTCTCGGTGACGCTTATTTTCCTGGCACAGTGAGCTGTTATCCAGTGCTATTTCTTTCTCATTTCCTTGATCTCTCCAGTTTAAATATTGCATTGGATTTGACACAAATCTCTTGTTTACCAGCTAATAAACTGCTCTGCTTATTATGAAATATTTGTCTGACCAGACATTTTTTGGCCAAACTCTGTCTCTATCCTTTTCCCTTATGCTATCTCACCCCACCCAAGTTTGTAAGCAGGCATTGTTAGCCTGTGAGGCAATCCATGCTTTCAGCAGGCTTCTGTTGACCAACCAATAAGAGAAGAGTCCATGGTAAGAGCACTTGGTGTGTGTTCTGTGTTGGCCAATGGAATAGCCTGTGTGGGTTGTGGCTTAAAATCCAGCCTGGCGTCAGAGCTTTAGTCAGTGTGAGGTGGCTGGAGAAAGAGTGTGTGCAGTGGAGCATGGGGTGGAGAGACTGAGAAAGGGAGGGAGAGAGCGAGAGACACAGAATGAAGGAGAGAAACAGAGGGAGGGTAAAAAGTTTAGAGTTGAGCTTGGGGGGCGTAGGCAGGGACAGAGACCCAGGATCTCATTTTGTTGTTCTGTTTCTGAACTCTGCTGAAACACAGGAAACGGGGATGAAGCCTGCCTGAGATTTCTTCAACTTTTCTGTGTAAGTGTGTGTGTGTGTGTGTGTGTGTCCACAATAGTAGGCAGAGTACAGGACTGAGACTCTGAAGAATGCCATTGTTGTTTGGGACAGCTGTTGCTTTATAGCCTACCTCAGTCACTGCCACTGTAAATACAAATGACGTATTTTTAAAACCTTTTCTTCAATAGAAACCCTCATTTCAACCGTCCTCTTTTTTCTCTCTCTCGCTTTCTATGGCTTTTGTTAGTCTTTCATTCACTAAACCATCTAGGATTGCATTTGTCTAATGTAGATGCTCCTGTGTTGGGACATGCATGTTTTTCGGGGCATGAACTTTACCTTGTTGACGACACTCCTTTTTAATATATGAAGTCTTGTATTAGTTGACCTACTTTTTTTAGACCAGTAAATCCAGATGGATAAAAGTTCAAGCCAAAGCTTATTTCCTACCCGAATATCCTGTTTAACTTACAAATGTCATTCTACACATAAGTTATGATTTGTTTTTGAGTGAGTTTTACAACGGATGACCTGCCTGTAACCTTAATCTCAAACAAATGCAGTACGAAGTGCATGCATGTGACGTTACAGAGTACAATAATGGATCAAATGGTGATAGAATTTGGTTGCTGTTTTTGCTTCATAAACCGTGACAGTATTTTAAGTTAAATCCAGCAGCACTGTGGCACAGCCAGCATGGCCAGTACAATGGCTTTCTTTTTTCTTTTTCCTTTTCAGGAAAGATTGGGATTCACTTTGATTTCAGGTTTACGGATTCTCCTTATGTACCAAGCCACACAACAGTTTAGGAAAAAAACAAACCAATTAACTTATTCCTGAGAATGATGCTGCTAGTGAGTGTATAATCCTGTAACTACTAAACTCAAATATTGGAGCTGTAAGTCGGTGCATAAAAACCATGTAATAAGTGTGTTTAGACTTGAGAGATCTTAAAGTATACACCTCTTCCCATGGTCTATTCTAAAAAGCCATCAAATTAATACATGGCCTCTCTCTCAACTTGGTATCTTATGAATCCCAGCCATCTACTGGGGTGTCTGACCCTGTTTAAGTCTTCTCTAGTGAGTGCCCAGTCTTATTTTAGCCTTGTTGCTTCATCCTGTGAAGAAGGGGTTGTAATGGGGATAATATCAGATGGACCGTTTGAAACCCTTCATTAGTCACATGTTCGTTCTGTTCATCTAAATCTTGCATGACTATTTGTGTGGAAAAATAAGGGCATAGATTCTATTGCAAGTTTGGTCACTGTGACAGATGTTCTGACAGAGATTTTTAGAAAGACTGAGGCATAAATAATAAATCTGCCCATGACCCACTGAGAAATTATTGTAGTGGCCCAAAACGCAGCTCATGCTAATGCTTATGTTAGACCTGCACATCTGGATTTAAATAGAATTGCTTTGTTTAGAATAGGTCTTATAAGGCAATGAGGTCAAAATGATGTGGACAGTTTTGGAGGGTTCTTTATAGATTATTTGTATGGTTAATGGTTCAAGCATGTGGAGGTTCTAACTAAAAGTTTTTTCAATATGAGTATACTAAGTTAATCAGGTTCTACAGATCTTTTCAGATCTTCTCCTTTAAGCAACATGTAGGGTCTTAACCTTATATTTAGAAGCATTTGTTTTATATTGTGCTTCATCTTTTTCTACTACTTTGCCTACTTTCTCAGAGTAGGGAGCAGACATCACCTGCTGACATTGTTGTGCCAGATAAATTTCTGCACGCAGTCTAACATCGGTAAGTCAGGGGTTTCTCAAGTGTTCCTTAGATAGTTAGTAGCTTTAGAGTTTTAAAGGAATTCTACTTGGAGCCTTTTCTCAAAGGATAATCTGCTACATGTACATTTGCAGCATTAAGGGGATGCCATCCAGAGTGACTTACATATGTTCTTTGTGCTCTCTCCTAAACCTATATGCGTATGCTAGTGCACTAGGGAATGCGTTTTGCATGCCACCCAGATTAGATGGAGGTTAGAGCAGCAAAAAAGAAAACAAGTCAAGGGATTAAAAAGGAAAAACGAAAGTGCTAATTCAAAACGAGGAGGAAGTTCAGTCCATAACTTGGATGTCGGTATAGAGGAGAGTCTTGATGCATTTCTTCAATGAGGGTACATTAAGAGGGTACATACTGGGTCCATTTAAGCAATGCTAGATGGGGTGTGATACCTTTCTTAAGGTAGGTGAGTGCTAGTCTGTTTTTGGTTTTTAGGCTAGTGTTTTAAATCTGATTTGGGTAGCTACAGAATGGCAATGGCGGGGATTCAGTGAATGAAAAATGAAAACAAGTGTTGCAGCTACATTCTGAACAGTTACAAAGGTTAGATGGCACAAAGGGACAGCCCTGCCAGGGGTAAGGTACAGTAACATGCACCCGTCTGTCCTCTGTGGACAGAAATGCCCAGATCTTGTTTTTTTTAAAGGTAAAAACTGTTGTTGAATTTTTCCATGGAGCCTAAAAATGTTTATTAGAAAGGGTCATATATTTAACTTTTTATTGTTGACGTTTCCTAAAAGTCCAATAACTATGTCTTCTCCAGAGCCCAGGCTATGTTCTTTTAACATGTGCTGATGTTTATTAACAGAGGTAACTGTGTACTGCTGAAAGTTGGGTAGCATCCTAACACTGCCTTGTCATTTACTTGAATTCATAATTGATAGCATGTTGGGGTAATACTGTAATAAGCTTTATGTGGGATTTTCCTACAAATAGCCTTCTTTAACCTTATGAGAATGTTGCTACAATACCTAAATTGAATACCCCATTAGGTAAATTTTCAATATTTCTTTGATCACTGTGTTTTTTTGCAATTGACTGTAAACTTATAGAGCTTTTGTTTCATCTTTGTCAAGAGCTCTGCACTCTGTGCCTATTCTCATATATTTATTTAATTATATGAATAATTACAATTATAAAATATAGTCTAAGGGACAGAATGATTATATTATTTAATATATTAGGTGGTAAATGCATTTGGGTTATTGTTATGCAATCAGCACTGATTTAATTGTTTGCATTTTTTGTCAAGTGTTTTTTGGTCTTGCTGAAAATGAAAAAAATAAGGCATCAAACTCAGATTAGAGTCCTGAGGGTGGCTTTTCACACAGTTCGAGTAAGAAGGCTGCCTTCAAAAGCTGAAAGTACTGTAATTATTATAATTGTGTTTCTTTTGAATGATTAACCATCTGTCTGTGTTTGTGTTTGAACATGTTTGTGTGCAACAGTTTAAGGTGTGTCGTGGCCCCCAGCCGTGTCTGTGAATGTCTGTCACCATGGCTAAGCGTGAGACTGGCAGCACAAGTCCAGTGGTGCGGCAAATAGACAAGCAGTTCCTGGTCTGCAGCATCTGCCTCGATCACTTCCACAACCCCAAAGTGCTACCCTGCTTACACACCTTCTGCGAACGGTAAACAATTTCACACACACTCCACACACTACTGTAGCAGTAGGTACAGTAAGAGTAACTTGGTAAATGCATGAATATGTGCTGTAAATTCCAAAATAGTTCAGTATTTCATGATGCTGCCCATGGCTGTATGTTTTCTCTTTAAAATTAATTGATGCTTAAAGCTTGAGTACGGAGCTCTCCTTTATTATATTAGGAGGGTGAAGGCGAACGTGTGCTTCCTCTGAGACATGCACAGAACTGATGCACGTGCTTCTTCACAGGGCAGTGTACAGTAACACATTCAGAAACATTTTCCTTGCTATCATGACTAGAGCATGGGATTCCTTCATGGTTGCCATTGCCTAGCCAAACTGACCCAGTGAATGGATCTGGCATGAATGGCTTCTCTCTTTCCCTTGCTTTGGCAGAAAGCCAGAATCTTCCCCTGGTGATATGCCCTTAGCCAGTGTATAGCGCCAGGGCTTCTGACAAACCAAAATAGTCAGAGCCAATGGATAAATATAATCCTTCGTTCTCTGTGTCTCTTACACATCCTTCTTTAATTATACTGACTCGTTATTTTATGTCCTAGCGGTGTCTTCTTTTATATCTTTTTCATATTTCACTTCGATATCACTCCTTCTCTTTGTACATTTCTTTCCCTTACTCCCTCACAGGTGCTTACAGAACTACATCCCACCCCAGTCACTGACGCTGTCGTGTCCAGTGTGCCGACAGACCTCCATCCTGCCCGAAAAAGGTGTAGCAGCACTGCAGAATAACTTTTTTATTACCAATCTCATGGAGGTGCTTCAGAGGGATCCAGGATGTTCTCGTCCTGAGGCGTGCAATGTGCTGGAGTCTGTGAGTGCAGCAGCTGCTGGGAAGCCTCTTTCCTGCCCAAATCATGAGGGCAAGGTAAGCTTCTTACTGATCAACAACTGATATAAAAAAAATATATATGAAACCCCAACATTTTATTATTATTTTATTTTATTTTATTTTATATTTTTTACCTAGCACTTATTTATATATTATAGGGTGTAGCTCGATTAATTTGTAGGAAGCTTACATTACAAGTGACATTGCTGCTTACAAATCTAAATGGAAGATTGTCACTGGTTGAATGAGAATACATCTCGTACATATAAAAGGTGCATCCTTTCATTTCAGCAGGTCTTTGCAAGATTCTTAAGCTTATTAACAAATAAGTTCTATTCTATTAAAAAAGTAAATGCCAGCACCATTGGACATGTGCAACTGACAAGGTGAAAAAGGCAAGTGGAAGCTTCTCATAGCTTTAAACACCAAGAAAGCAGGTTACTATAGAAATTTCTTACCTCAGAGACTCAAATCCTCTTACTGTATTTTCTTTAGCCAGTAGACCCCTGTTTTAGATGTGAAACATATATTAGTCAAACACCAACTCCTGATAAGCCATGCTTGTTTTAATCCCTTGGTTCTGGATTGCTTTGCCATGACAGCATGCAGTATAGATGTTTGCTGATTCTCTCTGCAGGTGATGGAGTTTTACTGTGAGTCGTGCGAAACAGCCATGTGTTTAGATTGCACAGAAGGGGAACACAGAGAACATGTCACTGTCCCACTGAGGGATGTTCTGGAACAGCACAAAGCAGCACTGAAGAATCAGCTGGATGCCATTCGCAACAGGTACAGTACCACACTCCCTTACGGTCAAAACAGGGACCAAAAGAATGTCAGTTTTAGGTGGAAAAGATACTTTAAGCTATAAAAGCTGATGGATATTTTTGCGATCTCAAAACCATACACAAATCCTCACAAGTATGTAACCATAAAAGACTTTCCTGCTTCCATCATAAAAATAACAAATGTTACACCTTCATTGTCCCTTCACAGCAGTGTGGATAAAACTTGAAATTGAAGAGTGATTGGTTCTAAATATCTATTCCCTTTTAAATAATTAGGTAATAATATATTTTTTATAGAGTTTTAAACAAGTTTGTCTGAAACATTTAACACATGAAAATAATCAATGGTGAGTTGCCCTTTATTTACCCCTTTTCTGTAGTTTAAATATTATTATTTATCCCTTAGATTGCCTCAGTTGACGGCTGCAATTGAACTGGTGACTGAGATCTCCAGGCAGCTGATGGAACGAAAGACTGAAGCAGTGAATGAGATAAGCAGTACATTTGAGGAGCTGGAGCGTGTTCTGCACCAACGTAAGACTGCCCTCATCACTGACCTAGAGAACATCTGCAGCTCCAAACAGAAGGTCAGAAACCGAGTTCTACCTTTAGTAAACATTAAAACAGTAAACTTTGTCCTGTTTTGCTGCATCTAATACAGTATGCTTGTACAAGAAGAACACCTACCACCATGTCAGTTATTTCAAAAAAATGAGCTTGTATCTATATATCTTGTCAGCCATTGTTGTATGAAATGCCATTCTGACAGGGTAAATTGGTGCTGACAGATTTTGCACAGCAGCAGATGGGCTCCAGTCAGTAATTGTGTACTTTTTAAATGCTCCTCTGTGTATTTGTACATGATGATCAGTGGTTGAAGATATAAGTAAGGAATTAAACCCACTTTGTGTACTGTTTTCACGATAGTTATTTTACTTATATTTCAATAACAGCATATGCCGGAGTGTTTGATTCCACTTATACCATGACTATTTTCCAGGGACTACAATTTTGAATGTATTAAAGAACAACACGTCATTTTTAATTACAGTTCCATTTAATGTTGTCATGTCCACAAAACTTCTTAGTTTCTGGTATTTTATAACAGCTATAAATAGTTATGTCTTCACCATCAGAGTATGTTTGGGTAAGATCTGTTGTGACACTTTTTGGGAGTTGTAGGAGTTTTTACAAAATGTAAATAGTGATATTAGTTTGTGTTTGCATCAATTAGATAAGACCATTTACATTTTTTTTCAAGTAAAATCACTGAATGAATATAAAAATGCCCTTTTCTGGACTGTTTGAGAAATGCCTCATATTCTTCCTTATTGCCTCTGGTATGTGTGTAAAAGGTGCTGCAGTCCCAGTTGTTATCCCTGCAGCAGGCGAAAGAACATATTGAGAGTAGCTGCAGCTTCACAGAGCAGGCTCTGAGCCATGGAGGTGCTGCCGAGGTGCTTCTTATGCAGAAGCAGATGGGGGAGCGTGCAGGCGCTCTGGCCTGTCACACCTTCCCTGAACGGCCGCATGAGAACGGACACCTGCAGTGCCGCCTAGAGACAGAGGGCCTGCGCCGCTCCATCCAGAATCTTGGGGTCCTGATCACCACTAGTGCTGTTGGACACACTAGTGTGGCCACCGGAGAGGGCCTGAGGCACGGCATCATCGGCCAACACAGCACCATCACCGTTACCACCAAGGACAAGGAAGGAGAACTGGTGCGAAGCGGTAATGCACTTCTAAAAGGAGATATCACAGGGCCGGAAGGAAGCAAAGCAGTCGAGGTGGAGGTAGCGGACAATAAAAACGGCACATATGAAGTGGGCTACACGCTGAGGAGCGAGGGAGAGTATTCTTTCTCACTGATGCTTTATGGCCAGCCTGTGAGAGGGAGTCCATTCAGACTGCGGGCCGTGAAGCCCAGCGACGTTCCTCAGTCTCCAGAGGACGTGAAAAGGAGGGTGAAGTCACCCAGTGGAAGTGGAGGACATATCAGGCAGAAAGCTGTACGAAGACCCTCCAGCATGTACAGCACCACTAAGAAGAAGGAGAATCCTATTGAGGATGAGCTTATCTACAGAGTAGGTAAGACCACTGAGATCCAGTGGATAGTCTATAGACGTTTGCCTCCTTTATTTCAAGCTGTCTTTATTGCCATATAGTGATAATAGGTACACTTTCTTTACTTCATCTTTTCTTAATGAAGAATTGACTCATAATTGATCAGACATTTGGACCCCGCTACACTGTTAAATGATGCACAAACTCTGTGTGTGTAACAGGCACGAGAGGCAGAGAGAAGGGCGAGTTCACTAATCTTCAAGGTATCTCTACCTTCAGTGGGAGAGTTGTAGTAGCAGACAGCAACAACCAGTGTATTCAGGTGAGACCAGTTTATTAGCTAACCTGCAGTACACACTCCGTTTGGGTCTGAATAACAAAATAGTCTGTATCACATCACCAGGAAGTATAAGAAATGATTATGAATTTGTGTATTTTTATTTTAGATAGGTGTGTTGATAATGTAAAAATGTAAAATTCTCTCCACTAGTCTAGACCTCAAGTAACTCAAATAATTCACTCAAGAACAAAAACAAAAATATAATTTATGTCTACTTTGTATTTGGTTTGTTTAATTTTCAATTATATAAAATTTTATTTCTATAAATAATTTTTCATATTGCTCACATGAAAAAGAGATCAAATTGTACTTATTTATTTGTTTTTTTATTTATTCTAAACTTAACTGAAAATCTCTATGTAAAATATATATTTTCAGTTAAAGAATGTTAGTTATGGAATATAAACTTTATTTCAATAAGCAAAGTGTAAAGAGATGTCTGGGAAAGCCAGGTGCCCTACACACTGTATTTTAAAACATCAAGTCCTTATTTTGCCATGTTTCCTTTGCATAGGTGTTTACTAACGATGGACAGTTTAAGCTGAGGTTTGGCGTGCGAGGCCGGTCACCAGGGCAGCTGCAAAGACCCACGGGAGTGGCAGTAGACATGAACGGAGACATCATAGTAGCTGATTATGATAATCGATGGATAAGCATCTTCTCCTCAGAAGGGAAGTTTAAGGTAAGAACTGAGTGACTGCAGAAACCAACACTGGCACATGGGAATGAATAAAAATGCTAATATCTATAATAGATTCTGGTAATATTATTTCTGACAAGATTACAGCATACATCATTGGATGATTTTTGGAGTTTTGTCATGTTATTACTTCTCATTTCCCAAGTCTCAGCTGTTATCTCTTATGAGCAGTACATGAAGAGGTTTATTATTTAAACTGACTTTATATAGCACTGGACTCTACATACAGAGCCACTTAGTTTATGCATGATAATAGAGTGTAAAGAATAAAACTAGGTAGAGAAGTTGTGCTGTTTTAATGCGGATTTTAGGTTCTAACAGTACCCCAAAACTCTTACAGAAAGCTTCAGTGTATCAGCTGTTATCTGATTGATAACTCATGTTCACGATTCTGCAGAGTATCTGCTGTACAATTTAAGTGAAAAGCTGTTTGTATAGAAACAAAAATATAGATAATTAATATAGACAATATTTCTTGAATTAATCTTGAATTTTTGGTATTATATTAATCTTGTATGATATCTATGTATGATATATAAAAAAAGAATTGCTATTATGTTTCTTATATTCTGTGAAGCTGCTTTGACACAATGTCGATTGTCAAAAGTGCTATACAAATAAATTTAATTAAATTTATATGAAACAATCTGTGAATGGAATTAACGCTGATACTACTGTCAAAGCTGCTCTTCTACAAAAAGACCAGATCTGATTGTAGTACAATTGGATTATAACAGATTTGATTTTAAACTTATGTATGCTTATCCAGATTTCAGCAGGCATAAACGTGACTCTGTACTTAAATGTAGTTGAACACGTGGCGTATTGTTAGTTTATTTCTATTTTTTTTTTTTATTCAACCAGGAACAATTCGTCCGTGTGATTTACAATGGAGAGGAAAAAGTTTGGGTGTGATCTCTGTTCTTAAAAATAAACTAGATATTCAAATGAATATTTTACATAACCTGTCATTTTAAAAGAATACACAAATGACTAAATATATCACGTCTAAGCATAGCCAGGGAGTAAACAAGGATGGCAAAAATAGGACACACAACCCTGTGTGTGGGTTGATTTACAGAGCTACTCAGTCCAGTTGGCTGTGGGACAAGTTAGGTTGTTATGATCAGTAATGGATATGGTGTAACCCATATCCTCTCCAGATACAAGTGCAGGCTCTTTTTCTCCTAAATGCTAAAATACCCTTGCTGTAACCAATTACAGGCCTATGTTTATGCAATGAGATTATACAGGAAGATGTCCTCAGCATTGGTCATTGTTTTTTGGCCACTATTTCACTCAGGAGGAAGGTGTGCTATAGTGTGTGCTACGGTTCTGTACATAGATCTATGTACTTTCCTATTGTATGACTTTCCTATTACTGTCTTTGTGCTCAGAATAAAATCGGTGCCGGGAGGCTAATGGGGCCAAAGGGCATTTCGGTGGATCGGAACGGTCACATCATTGCTGTAGATAACAAGGCATGCTGCGTCTTCATCTTCCAGTCCAACGGGAAACTGGTTACCAGGTTCGGTGCAAGGGGCTCGTTGGACAGACAGTTTGCAGGTACTGATGTAAAACATTCAGGTTCAGCTCAAGAACAGCTAGCAGGATAGGTACATTTTATACAGACTAACATAAGGTTTGTTTTTGCATTTCTCAGCTTGGTTAAATATGGCATTAAGTGTTTGTGTGTCTTTAAACCCAGCTTGTATAAGGATGGATCTGTGCTGTGATGACTTTGTTTTCGAATAATCAACCTAATTCATTGTTTTCACTTAGTGGTTTGGCTTTAAACACCAGAATTACACAGAACATCAGACTGTGAAACAACATATTGCACATGTTCTTTAAAACCAAGCTATTTAGTCCACATAGAAGAAATAACATAGAACAAAATTATTATAATTATTATTATTATTATGATGATTATTATTATTACTATCATCATCATTATCATCATCTTCAATATTATTATTTAATAAATATATAATATCATATATTTATTATTTACTAAATGTATCCATGTTCGCAGATAATGTTTTTTTTTTTCAGTTTTTTTATTCCATTATTTTTTGTTTTTAGAAGTTTGGCATTCTTGTGCATATAAATTCTCACAAATTACAGTATCCTTTATTTTAAGAGACTTAATAATTTCTTCTGTTTTTATTGTAAAACCTGGGGATTTAATATATTATGTCATTAATGTAAACAAAATACCCCAGTGTGTCAAACTGGGAGACAAGAGATTAGTTTGAAAAAATAATTTCTTCCTTTATTTTTTAAATGATTTCTTTGCTGTGAAATCCCTAAATTTGTTCTGGTGTAATCAGTTGCCATCAAATGTCTAATAATTAGTTGAATGGAGTTCTGCTGTATGCAGTTAAAGTGGCATGTCTTAGTAGAAATACACCTGATCATGGAAGGCCACAGAGTTTAAATAAATGCAACAAAGGGTCTTCAAAACAAGTCTGGCAGAAGTTTGGAAAAAATATAGGGTGGTTTAGTTATCAAAAGAAATATCCCAAACTTAGTAAAGATGTAATTGAATATGGCATGATTATGTCTAGTGAAAGCCATCCACTAAAAGTCAGTGACTGGGTATAGAGCAAGTTAGTCAGAAAAGCAGCTAAGGAATAGCCAAGTTATTCAAAAGATAACCACAGCCTGGACAAACCAGCTTTGGAAATAAAGTCAATGGGGAAACAGCCATATGAAATGTTGTTTAGACTTTTTGGTCTCGGCACAAAGTGCTACTTTTCATGGAAACCCAAAACTCTAAGAACACCATCCTAACAGTGAAGGGTGGTGGTGGTAGCATTGTGGGATGCTTTTCGTAATGGACTGTGTACAGTAAGTCAAAAGGCCACGGTGGAGATTCATCTTCCGACAAGGCATACCAACAGAACCTGAATGTTTTTGAATGGCCAGTATATGTGTGCTTTTTTCTTCAGTTAATCTTTGTGTCACAATAAAAAATGCCCCTTTGAATGTTAGATACTGTGTAAATCAAATGGTTAAATCTCAGTTAAGACCATTTCAATTTTATGGTGTAACACAACAAAATGTGTCAAGTTAATTTATTATAAATAAATATTTATGCATCACCTTTGTAAATAATTTTTTTTTTAAATTTTACAAAGTACTACGTCTGAACCAGACCAGTTTATGACAATGTAGGATGTAATACTGTAAATAAGAAGCATCGTAATGGCCAGATTTACCCAGGCTTCAGTTCCAGTGTGTAAAGTAATGTAGATGTGTCTCTGTTCTGCCCTCCTTTCTGTTATTCAAAAATATTCATGATATTTCTATGCTCATTCATTATACTGTCTTTGAATTGCTTTGACTGCCAAACCATTTAATGTAGAGGACATGTAAAGATCAAGCATTTGCTGCCTCCTCTAATTTACTCAGCTCACTGCTTTCATTGTGTTATTATTTATATTGTCTAGTTGTCTTAACCCTAATTCAAAGTGCATGTGAATGTGTGATACTGCCCCCTATTGTGTGAAAGTGTAGAAAAATTGAGCTGCTTATTGGACTTTGCTTGCTTCTTTCATTCAAATTTTGGCAGATGCCCTTCTGCTTGCTTGTGTTTTTTTTTTTTTTTTTTTTTTTTTTTCTTGTCTCTTTTTCCGCCTGACCCTTTGTGTTTTGTCCCTTATTTCTTTTAGAAAAAAGTGGTTCAAACTTTAAACAGGAGCAAAAGCTTAGTAAATCTGGCCCTGGGTTCAGTAAGTATGGAGCGCAGTACAACGCGTTGTGTTGTGTCTAACATTCATCCCCAACTACTGAAATCTGAATTTAAAATTTTTTGATCAGCGTATTTTTATCTTGATTTTGATACTTTAGTTAGAATCCAATCATAAATGTTTATCAATACAAATTTTGTATGTTCTAGAGTAGTGTGTTATTTAGCGTGTACATCATTGCTATGAAATCATTTGAGAAAGCAAGTGAATTTATTCTATTGGTTGTGCTTACGTTGGTTAATGTTTGGCAATGCCTGATTTTTGATCACTCGCTGGACTCAGTGTTTAATGTCTTATTGTTTTTCCTCCATGTGTCTTTTCAGGTCCACACTTTGTGGCTGTCAACAACAAGAATGAAATCATAGTAACAGACTTTCATAACCACTCGGTGAAGGTAAGGATAAGCCGATAAGTATAATGTTTTTATTTTATTTTGATGAGCTTTTGAGAAAGCCGTCCGGTATATTGGTGATTGTGCTTTGATATGATGGTTAGATTTCTGTTTTTTGCTCAGGTGTTCAGTGCAGATGGTGAGTTCCTCTTTAAATTTGGCTCACATGGTGAAGGAAATGGGCAGTTTAATGCCCCAACAGGAGTTGCTGTTGATGCAAATGGGAACATCATTGTAGCAGACTGGGGTAACAGCAGGATACAGGTATTAACCGTCAGCAGTTACACTACAGGCACGCACACACAATATCAGCTGCAAAAAGGTGTATCTACATACTGTAAGGAGCACTGAAAGCAAAAGCATCAGTTCAATAAAACCAAAATAATATTTAAAGGAATATAATAGTGTCTCACTGCAGTTTAAGTTTAATGTGGTAAAGAAGCAAAATGGCCATCTTTAGTGAATTCACACATTAATTGATATGAGCAGTGATATAGACCTGCCTGAGCCATCCTCATGCCCTATTTAAGATTGTAGTTCTTATCACTTTCTGAGAGCATGGCTCTACGTGGACAGTTTAGTGGAGCTTTTTGTGGACTCTATCACTTAGAAACCATTAGGATAGCTTATTGCACTCAAGTCTCCATCAATGACCAACTGATAACTTAATGTTAAAACTAAACTGAATTTCCTAGTTACACAATTGCACATTTTCATAATATGGTATACAGTTACAGTACAAATGGGTAATGTTTATAATTACACTATCCGCTGTCACCCAGATGAGGATGTGTTGCGTTTTGAGTCCTTTAGATGTTTGTTGTTTCTGGGAGGTTTTTTGCTACCATCACCTCTGGCTATCTCATTATGGATAAATTTCCCTCGTGTCTCGGGTCTAAGCTGAGATTAAATTATTGGTGCTTATTAACTGTGTGTGTGTGTGTGTGTGCAGTTTGTTTTATTATTCAGGGGCTTCCTCTAGGTAGTCTGGTTTCCTCCCCAGTCCAGAGACAAATTGGGATCTGGGATTTGGGAATTGTCTAAATTGTCTGTTGTGTGTGAATTGGGTCAGTGTGACAAGGGTGTGTGTGATTCCTGCAGTTGGTTGCCACCCCATTCAGTGTGTCCACCACCTTGTGCCCCCAGTCCCTTAGGGTAGACTCCAGACTCCCCAAAACTCTGTGGCATAGAAAATGCTTGGATGTTATAGTAAAGTGTTCCCACTTGAGAGTCTTTGAGAGAGCACAGTGCAGTGTGTGGTTTTTAGTACCATAACAAGATTCATGTTTTATTATTAACTTACAGAGATGGCAAAAACCTTGAGGAACCAAACTCGAGAGATTCCATCCTCATCTGAGTAACACTGACGAGTGCGATTATAAATAATTTCCTTTCTACATCTGTACAGTATATTGTCAGATGGTGTTGTGTAACCAGGAGCTTTTGAGTAACTTATAAATCAGAATAATCGCTGAATTCAAGATTTAACGCTAATTAATTCCTGCTGAAGTCTAAAATTCTCCATTACACTTTCATATTAGTTTTCTTGATAAAAATGAAGCATTCTTTGTTGCTGATATTGTACTGTATGCAGTGTGGTGTGATCTGAATTCGTAGATAAAATGATCTTAAATAATAAAATATTCAAACATGGTGATTAAAATAAAGTCTTTATAGTCATCATATTCCTAAATCTCACTTCAAGTCTCTCTCTCTCTCTCTCTCTCTCTCTCTCTCTCTCTCTCTCTCTCTCTCTCTCTCTCTCAGGTGTTTGACAGCTCAGGCTCTTTCCTGTCCTACATAAACACGAGTGCAGACCCACTGTATGGGCCGCAGGGTTTGGCGCTGACGTCTGAAGGTCACGTGGTTGTTGCAGACTCGGGGAACCACTGTTTTAAAGTGTATCGCTATCTGCAGTAGTGCTCAAGCTCTCCTTCTTTCTCTCTTCTACGGTTTTGCACGTTCAGCTAAAATCAATTCCCTTAACCAAACTAAAGTGGATGAGCAGAAAGCACAAGAGCATTTTTCTTTCACAGTGATCTCCAAAAAAATACTTTTTTTTTTTCATATATAATGGTGAACTAAGACCTTAGGGTTGTTTAGGGTGGATTTCAGAGAGTCATAATAAGCACACTTTGTACAGAAATAGGTTGAAAAGAAATCAGAACCATTTGTGTACAGCACTTTCTCTGAAGCATGCATTCATAAAGCCACAGTAGTGTTAACATTTCTGCCATTTGGTAACTGCAGATATTTTTACAAAATAATTTCAAATGGCTCATAAAAATACTTGAATAATTGATTCCATAATAACATGTAAACATTTCCCTTCAACCTAATTCCAGAACTTGTACATAAGCACATGCAGAAGAAAATTCTATATTAATTCAAATATATTTTCAGGGATTTCCAAAAGTCTACAGTTAAGACACTTGTAAAAAAAAAATGGAATTTAGAATTACTTGTTATTAAGGAATGAATTCTACATTATGGTGCGTTATGAGTTATATAATTAACAACCGTTACCAAATTTCAAAGAACAATCTGTTTATACAGTTGCAACGCTTTATGAATACAGGCTAGACAGAACGTTCACACGCTTTTAAATCCAGTGTCTTAACTTTTGCTAGTTTTTTAGATCAGCAATGAAATTAGGCCTGATCCCTCTGTCAGCTTTACTTCCCATCTCTCTGTAAAACACACTCACCCTCTTTGTCTTTTTGAGTGCAAACCCCAGTGGTGGATATTGATGCCTATGTATTTGTATCTATGCGCATAAACAAGTGTCTGTATATATGCATATGTGTGTATATATACATAGGAGAATATATATATATGTAATCTGTAAATGGTACCACACTTTGGCTTCCCGTCATCGTTGTTACATGATGTCATTGAGCTGATGTTACACTTCAGACTGCTGCATTTACAGAAAGATTCAGCAGCAAAAAAGCACACGAATTATTTTTCTATTACGTTTCATTATGCTTTAAGTTTCGAGTTAACCTATAAACAAACAAACAAACAACAACTTGGTGACTGAAGTGAGGGGAAAAAAAAAGAAACAGCAATGGTTTAGATAAATGTTTTGTTAATCGCACTGCAATGCATTTGCACATCGAGTCTCATACTCAGAATATCTTTGTAAATAATCCTAAGTTTTTACAGCCGATGCATCATAGTGCTTACTGTCGTTTAATCAGTATTTAATGGTTGTTTTTTTATTTATTTCATTTTTTGTACAGACTTTGTTGTGTCCCTCCACTTTTTATTTTTTGGAATGAGCCCTGCATAAATCTCACCAGCCAAAGCTTTTAACTGTCTTTTATTTTTTGTACATTTTTCTCATTGCTTTTGGGCCTCAGCCATTTGTCTTGAGGTATTGTATAAGGTGTTTTTCAGATTGGAACAGAAGTTCATTATTCTTTTTAAAATATACACTCATTACGGACAGCTTTTTAGGTGGTGTTTCTGGACTGCAGTTAAAAACCTAGAAACATTGTGCATGTTGAGGTTGTTTCAGCAATGTGGATATTTAATGGGTTTTGTTATATCTACTAACTGTAAATGACTGTGATATTTCGTATTTCTGTCTCACGTCAGACGTCTCAGAGCACGTGTGTTTTCGTATTAATCAGGCTTCGATTTGTTCACACAGGTCTCCAAATCTTTGTGCATCTTAAACACTAGACTGTAGCGAGTTATTCATCTACTCCTCGTTTACATGTTTTTTTTTTAAAGTCTTGCAAGAATGTTTGAGGGTTTGACACGTCATACTTTGCTCTGCTTGATACTCTTGATATACTGATACTCGAGTGCATTTTTTTACACTTTATATCATAAAGTGCACAGGTGTAAATCAGTTCATTAATCCTTATTACTCCTCAGTGCTAAAGCTGACACAAGCCTGTAGTGCATTATAGGTATGGCTTCTATGCATTGGAGCCGTTTTAAAATAGTTAATAGTTTAGTTAGAGCATTAAGAATGAAAGTTCTAGCTTTTTGGACAAAGCAACTTGTTTTTGAGTAACAGGACAGATCCATAGTCAGTTTCTGTCTTCCAGAATTGTGTGAGCAAAAAGAGAGTAAAAATAGCTGAACCTCATCTGAGATGCACAACATACATGCACATGGCATAAACATCATGAACTCCTTCCAGAACATAATTTAGAACCCACCTTTAACTAGAAATCATTCAATAACAAAAAGTATTGTATATGAAAATTTCAATGTGTTCGCTGATGGATTCTAACAGTGTGTAATTAAAAGTGTAAATATAAAGTTATTTAAACACCTACACATCTCTTTGTGGTTTACAACGTCTCTCTCTCTCTTTCACACATACACACTTTACAAAATGTGCCCCATTGATTTTTTTTTTTTTTTTTTAAATCCACCCTGGAGGTTGTCACAGTAGAACCCAAGAGCTTCTCTGAGCTCTCATAAAGCTTTTTGTTACACCAGTGAAAATCACCACCCACCTGCAAAAACTCATGATTTCCTGATGATGAGTTTCTTTAATTATTTGCTTTCCCGTAAATTAAACATTTATTACAAATCTCAATAACACAAAAACTAGTCTGCTCTTAAACAACATTAAAGCTAATGACAATTTTAATAACACACTACAGCTCCAAGCAGTAGCCAAGATATAATTGTACAAAATATTATCAATGAGCCTAAAATTTAATCAGCCGGATTACATTCATAAAATAAATCAGAGGGGGCTGTGGGTGTTTTTCTACAGTTTGAGTTCCCTGGCTGCAAAAAAGGTGAGATGTCCTGCTGTAGAAACCCACACTGGTGTTGTTCTAGTGAAGGAAGAGAACATCATCATCACTCGACGTCCTCCTGCTGTATTACAGACAACACACTGCGATCTGCAGCATTTGCTGCAGAACAAATCCCATTAATAAGACATTTATTACATATATGTAACAGAAGGGAAACACACCCAGACAAAAGCTGAACTACAAGCAGGCAAGAATTTTTTTCATTTTTAAAAATATAATAGCTATTAATAATGCCGTCTTTTCTCTTGCTTTTCTGTCTGCTAGTCTGTTGTGCCACCAATACATTCACAAAAGCGTTTATAAAGACTAAAAAATGAAATGAAAACATTTGGGAGAAGTTTAAAACATTAAAAGACTAAACAGTCTGCAATCTGTTTGTTGTGTGAGAATGAATAAATAATTAATAAACGTTTCTGCACAGCCATTTTAACCACCACTTCTATTCAGAGACCCCCATTTTGTACATCATTCATACAGATATGAATAAGAAAGGGGAAAAAAAAGAAGAAAAATGGAAAATAAGATTTGTAATAATGATGCAAGTGTAAGACATTGACCTGGGTGTCAAGTCTGCTTTTAAAAGTGTCTTTTTGGTCTACACATTTTTTTTTTTAAATAGGAAAAATGTGTACAAATATTCAGACATGAAGCGACTACAGACAGAAATAAATAAACCGCTTGGGTTTGTATATATGGAAATACTGTGGTTTGTGTTTCTATCACAAATTCACGGTAAAAAAAAAAAAAAAAAAATCATTAAAAAGAAAATATACAGTGTAATTCATTTTAATTACATTTGAGATATACCTGAACACTTAATTATGTAAACACATATCAAGATCACATATTCCAAAAAGCACACTTATCTGTAAGCAGTACACACATTTGCTGCCTGATGCCACACTCAGAGCAAGGTTTTTTCAGCAAACCAGTAGAGTAAATAAACCTTATTTAAATAGTTATTATGGAAATGTTAGAAACTGTGCATAGCAGCCTTTACAAACGCAGAACCTTGAACTAATTATGTATTAGGTCTTCAAGCACTAGTCACTCATTTCTATCCAAGTGTATACAGAAATGAGGAATTTATTATTAAAAGAAATAATTAAAAAAGTTCAAATGACTCTAGAGTCTTTTTAAAAGTTCACAGCGAACTACTTCTAAAACCTACTGAGCTAAATTCCATGTCTTAAAAAGGGCACGGAAGGGAACACCGAGCAACACTGAGGTGAAATGAGATGTTAAAAGCAGCTCAGGTTGATATTTGCTTAAAACCTTCAGCGCATTGTGACCTGAATGTCAACAGGGCTACATCATATTCCAACAGTAATGAGGACTGACTTGTTCAGATCAGGCAGAGGAGAGCATTACACTCCCTATTTCACATTGTGAAGAAGCTCCGGGTCTGAACCACACCACGGCAGCCTACCTCCTGAGAGAAGAATGCCTCGGAATGAAAACGTCCGATTGCAGATAAAATGAATGCAGTTTTCTTTCAGTTTTCCTCTTATTCAGTCTCACCTTCTCCACAATCTCATTTCCCCCCACACTCATATCAGTAGTAGGGGAACATCTGTAGTCTCCTTGAAATGTTAAATTGAAGAGGCCGTCTCTCCTCAGTAATAGTGGCAGATCTGCAGACGGCTGCCCGGGTCATTCTTGCCAGGGCTGAAGAAGGGTGAGACAGGTTCGTCAAAGTATGCCGCGAAGCTGTAGACCCGCTTCATGGTGACGGCGTCATAAAAAGCCACATGGCCACGCTCATAGTCAAGGAAGACACCAACACGTGGAGAGCTCCAGTAATCAGCCACAGGCACGCGTGCGTCCTCTTCATTGGCGTACAAGCGGTCGTGTAGGCTCAGGCTCCAGTATCCAGCTGATGGTGACAGACTAACAAAGCCCTTGCGGTTGCTCCGTGCTGTTGTCACACCCAGGTACCACACTCCTTTGTCCCTCACATCTACCTCCCAGTAGTGTTGGCCACTGGAGTACTGCGCAGTAGCTAACACACCAAAGAAGCGCGTGAAGCGACATGGGAGGTCGGGTTCGTGCGAGCGTGCTCGGCCCTCCTCTACCTTTGTATCGAAGTCGCTAATGGCCAAAGATGGATGTGCTGTGTCCAGATCCAGCGTCAGGTTCTGAGGCACTGAATGCCAGAGGATGAAGTACATTACTTAAACTACAAGTCTAAAAAGTGGAAAGCCTAAACTAAGGGAAATCAACAAAAGTGTCAGATTTGGTCTTACATTCATTCAGATTTCCTCGATGATCAATGATTATTAATGATTATTTATTCATCTTTTATGTTTAAGTAAGGCCACACTGTTAAAAATGGTGCAGAGAGTATTTGCAAATGACTGCACAGCTCAAAATGTGTTACTCAGTTTTTTAATTTAGGAATGAGCTACACATTACACTTCTGAACCTTTTATACTTTTATGATATGGATCATCCGTGAAATAAGCTAGTTCCTGTTAAGAAAAGAGAAAAGAAATAGAGGCTGATTGAACTATAAGTCCAAAAAGCACCCAGTCATTCATACTGATGAAAATGGACACATGTAACATACACTATACAATACTATACTATAATATACTATACCGGAGTATACTATACAATGCTATGCTATGCTATACTATACTACATAATGATATACTATACTGGAGTATACTACACAATACTATACTGGCTTATACTGGACTATATAATACTATACTGGAGTGTACTATACAGTGCTATACTATACTGGAGTGTACTATACAATGCTATACTATACTGAAGTATACTATATAATGATATACTATACTGGAGTATAGTATACAATACTATATTGGCTTATAGTGGACTATACAATACTATACTGGAGTGTACTATACAGTGCTATACTATACTGGAGTGTACTATACAGTGCTATACTATACTGGAGTGTACTATACAGTGCTATACTATACTGGAGTGTACTATACAGGCTTATACTGCACTATACAATACTACACTATACTGGAGTACACTATACAATATTGGGGTATATTACACTATACTATAATATACTATACAATATTGGGGTTTATTGCACTATACAATACTATAATGAGGTATTCTATATAATACTATACAATACTATTCTGGAGTACACAATACAATTATTCTGGAATATACTATACCATACAGTGCTATACCTCACTGGATTATACTGGACTATCCTATACTGTATCAACCTGGACTATCCTATACTGTAGAGACTATAGAATATAGAATGTACTATGCAATATTATACTGGACTGATACCATACTATACACATACATACTATACACTATCCACACTACACTGGACTGAAAGTGCAAACTGTCATACTGTAAAGTCATTAGCTATGTTTACATGCACACAGTTTCATCAATACGAATGAATTCAATCCAACTGCAGATTGCAAAAGTACTGTTTATACGTACCCTACACATGGCAAGCTGATTCACATTTCTGTTAACCTGTTTACACCTCTCCATTCAATCCAAACAAAATGTAATTCCGATTGAGCTCAATCAGATTAACCTGGCTTTGTTTGATAGATTTTTTTTAAACATACAGTCATGCTTTTGGGTTTTTTAACTAATTTACCGGGATGCAGGTGTTGACTCATGAACAGTGCTCTTTACTTACTTGTATGCAGCACATGCATCATCTTCTTCCACAAGATGAGCTGAAAGGGTCCAGTGAATTCGGTAAAATCAGGAGGACAGTTCACTGCCTGTACTGTAAGGTTAACATGACTTGGGCTAAAATCAAGAAAACAGCACCACAACAGTATTTACACACCTAATACATATATGTATGCTCAAAAGTTTGCATACCCTGAAAGAAATTGATACATTTATTTTAATTTATTGGGCCTTTTATTTGGAAAATATGACTGATAATGCAAAAGTATTTTTTCTTATTTAAGGATAGTGGTCACGTGAAGTCATTATCACATAGTTGTTTGACTCCTTTTTAAAACCTAATGAAATCACAAACCCTGGTCAAAAGTTTACATATGCTTGAATGTTCGGCCCACTACTGCAGGAGAATTGCTCGTGACACAAAGAAATTCCTACAAACAACTTCAAGAGAAATACAGGCTGCTGAGGAAAATAGTGGTGGTGGTGTTTCAAGGAGCACAAAATGGACGTACTCGAACACGAATGACCTGCATGGTCAAGTTGCAAGGAGAAACCCATTACTGCACCCATGCCACAAAAAGGCCTGTCTTCAGTACGCCAGACAGCACTGTGAGAATAATTGTATAAAACAATCTTTTCTGATAATGTTGCAGACTGTCTGTAAAGAGCACATTGTTCTTTCTCTCTCACACACACAGATGAGAAATTCCTTACAAGCACCAAGATAAGCCTCACAACTTCTAGAGTCATTTGGAGTGATGAGACCAAAATTTAACTTTATAGTCACAACCATAAGCACTATAATTGGAGAGGAGTCAACAAGGCCTATGGTGAAAAGTACACCATCCCCACTGTAAAGCATGGTGGTGGATCTCTTATGTTTTGGTCATGTTATGGGAAGTTAGTAAAAATTGATGGCAAGATAAATGCAGCATGTTATCAGAAAATACTTGCAGACAGTTTGCGTTCTATAGCATGTAAGCTGTGCATGGGACACTCTTGGATGTTCCAAAGCACATGGCAAGGTTGACTCTCCAATGGCTAAAGCAGAAAAAGGTAAAGATTATGGATTCACAGTCTCCTGACCTCTATATCATTGAGCCACTTTGTTGAGATCTCAAACATGCAGTTTGTGAAAAACAACCAAAATATTTTCAGACACACACTCACATTTGTTTCAACATGCAGTTATCTACGTACCTTGAATATGCTTTGCTGATGCTCTGAAAAAGACATCCATAAGAGAACTGAACATGGAATTTAAAACAACACATATCATCATGCATGTGTGTGCATAAAAACACAAGTCAGGCATACCTCAAATTTTGCTACCTCGCTGAGCTGGTTCTGAATTTCAGCGATGGCCTTGTCCACTTTAGCCGCCTCACTTTCCACCAGTTTCAGATTCTCATCTATCAGTGATATAGTAGATGCCTCCTCTGCCTCCAGCCTCTCCAACAATCTGTCCTTTTCATCCAGCAGGAACTGCACCAGGGCTCCCACATCATCCTCAATCTTCTCCTTCAGAGCTTGCTTCTTTAGCTGTGAGGAAGTAAACAGAACACATCTGCTAATTTGGCTTTAATTAGAACTTAAATAGGGTGCTCGTGGTATGATGATGCTGCCACCAACACCATCTTGATGCTTCACCATCAAGATTACAGAGTCTGCTGCATGCCTGCAATATGCCATTTACTCTGGGATAACTTCAGCCTAGACACACTACCATAAAGACCTGATTTATGGGAGTAACCCTGCTGTCCTCCCAGCTGATTTTTCTATTTTTGCAGAAACGTACTGAAGCGCTGTTAGAGTGGCCATTGGGTGTAGTTGCCCCAATGGCAACTACACCCAATGGCCACTCTAACAGCGCTTCAGTATGTTTCTGCAAAAATTTTATGAAAATTAAAAGTGGCAGTTATTAATTGCTAACCAATTGTGTCTCAGAAGCCAAGACCCTAATCGGCATGGTGGGTTCATTTGTAAACCTTGTAGTACAAATATACACCATTTAAGCAACAATGTGCTTTTTTCTCTCTGTCAATTTTTTTCTTTAGTTTGTTTATATATATATATATATATATTTATATATACATTTATATATATATATATATATATAAAATGTTCTTGTTCACATTTGCAAGTACAAAATCCTAAATGATTGTGTGTGAAAAATGGACAATACATGTGGATATATGCACTGGATAACAAAAACAAAATTGTCTAAATACTTATTTTCCCTCATTTTATATATACTGGTTGCAGGATGGCATTTACTCACAGGGGAAATTCACACACTTGTTCACACACGACTACAATTTAGCACAGTCAGTTTGCCCATCTGCATGTTTTTGGAAAGTGAGAGACATTTCACACAGACAGTAACCCGAGATCAGGACTGCATCCGGTACCCTGGAGCTTTGAAACATCAATGATAATAGTAATGAAGTTATTAATTTTGTTGCTTAATACATATTCCTTATGTACATGGATATTTATGAAAAGAAATACAAAAACCATGATATGAGTCTGCAAGGTTAATTCTTACTTACTTTGACATCTGCTTTGGCTTGCTCATCTGTGGCTTTAACTCGGCTACACATAGACTTTTGCCAGTTTAGTTTGATGAGCCTCAGCTTTAGGCCCCCCTGTGTACAAAAGAAAGCAAGTTCAGCAAATGCGTAAGATCCTAACGGCAATGTCACAGTACCACAGACCATTCAGAACTGCTGCCATGTTTACTACTCATCATTAGTGTATTGAAAACTGACACAAGATGTCTGATAGAGGAACTGTTACAGCTCACCTTCATGTCCTCAACAACTTCAGGTACAGGAGCAACGTCATGGAGCCTGAAAGCCATTAAATACATAACCATTCATTATGGACAACCCAAAACTGTGAGAATTATTATTGTGTATTCAAATTTACTGATAGATGTGACTCTCAGTGACATTCTGGTTTCTAAAAAAAAGTTTTTGCATGACTACAAGAGCTTTATTTCAATGAGCATTATAATAATTGAGGAACTGTAGTCCTATTCACTCTATTATTAATTATTATTAAATAATAATCTGCCCTTGAGTAGAGATATTTCCATGTTATATTTGCTAATCCAGTTGAAATAAGGGCTCCACTCCCTGCATACTTGATGAGCACAACCCATACATGGTGAAAAGAAAAAATATGAGCTGCTACAGAATGCCAGACTCTGCAGTACTTCTAGTTTCACTGCTCTCCCCATCCCCTATCTCTCCATCACCCACACCCACTACATCTCTCACTTCTTCTACCACCTCTTCCTGACCTCAGGCTTCATTCATGTTGCAGCCAAACTGAAAACAACAAAACATTTTTCTTTTGTGTTTGTAAAAAATAGAGCACTCATTTTTAATGGGAAGCAATCATCAATTTGTTTGGGAGCATCGGTGAAGTAACAAATGTGTGATGAATACTAAATGAACTAAAATGTTCAGCAGTTTTTTAATTCACCAACCTATTCAATAGTTAACCCTCCCCCCACCCCCCGAGTTCTGTGAGAGTCTGTGTGTGTATGTGTGTGTGCCTATTTTCTCTTGTTGAGCTGTTACCTGTTGCTAGACATTCTGCATAAACTTGATTTGCAAGCTGTCATTTATAATTTAACAGACTTCTTTGCGTTACTCTATGTAGTGTTTGTAGCCTTTCCAGAGTATCTTCTGCAACCCTACTCTAGCACTCGTTTCTGATCACTATGTAGAAACCTTTTAACACATGCATCATTGTCAAATCCTTCCATGCTTGGACTGTAATTCTGTCAGACTGCTTTAAAAGGTCCACATAAACAGAACACAAAGATACATTTCATGCCTGACTCCTAAGCTCATTACCATGCTCAGCAGGGGTATTATTAAAAAAAATGACTTAACACCTTCCAGAACCAGAGCTGTGTTATTACTGGTGTAAAAGCTGCACACTCTTTACCTGTGATCTCTCGACTCTCTGCACACCACACAGATGGGCTTTCTGTCTGTGTGGCAGTAGAGTTTAAGCTCCTCGTGGTGTCTCTCACATTTACCATCCGTTTTGGCTGGTTTGGCCGGTGCAGGAGGCCTACACGTCTTCAGACACTCAAACTCACTCAGTTTGTCCACCAGGTTCTTCACCAGGTAGTTCTTTGTGAAGCTCATTTTGCCAAACACCTGTGAAACAAGCGTATAGGACAGAACAATCCTCATATCTCCTGCTTGTTCCATTTTGCTGTTCATGGACTAAAAGATGCCAGTCGAGAATATTTTTTAAAGTTTTAGTTACCATCCTACACTTCATCTTAGAGAAGGTTTTGCTTCCTCTGAAGTACATAATGCAAGCCAATTGCATGGTTTCAGACTACTGTTCATGATGCATCATAGAACAGCTATTGGCTAATGTAACTGTGAATGATACAGGACAGAGAGTACACCATCCCTCCTACCCAGAAACCAAAACCCAACAACCAGGGGCAGTATTAGCTCAGTGGTTAATGTGTTAGACTATTGCTCAGATCACGAGTTTAAACATTGTGCCCAATCAACAGTAGCCAAAGCTCTGCAGTAGTAACTTGGCAGTACTAGGGTTTGAACTCGCAATGCTTTTCTGCCTGACATGATGATGATGCCTAACCCTCGACACATCTACTGCTGTGGATCTTATAGACTGGCCTGATGCACAGGAATCTTTTATCTTCTTGGGGCTACCGCACTTTTGACTATGTTTGGATAACATATACAGTAGATGTGTTTCTCCCCAAAACAGTTCATGCCCACCATCTCACTTGGATACTGTAAAATTGTACCAAGAAGCTCCTGTTCACAATATTTTCATTCTTATACATTTTCGAAACTCTCACCATTGTTAGACTACAATATTCAGTTGCATTACTGTATAATTCCACTATCCAACTTCACACAGAAGAGAAAGGGTTTGATTCGAAGACATATATTTCTCTCAATGCTTCCTCACATGATGTCTCAGGGGGTTTTTCCTTTCTACTGTGGCTTATTCATTATAAATATCAACATACACCTGCCTTTTTTTGTAAAGCTACTCTGTGATATATTATTAAAATAACTCTGAATAGAATCCGGTTGAGTTTTCTCGTGATATTCCAGATATTTCTGGGGAGATTTGCATGGTAAATGTTTTTTTTTTATTCCAAGCGTAGTAGTTTAGTATAAGTGTGTGTAAATGTGTTCTAGCTATAAGAACCATATAGAATTTTAAAATATATAAAATGAGCAACAGCTGTTAGGTGTTTTAGCTATAGTCAGTCAACTAGATCAATTATTACTTGTTTGTTTATGTGACAGAAATGTAGCCTTATCCCATGGAGGTAAACAAGCTTTACACATCTTATAAACGTGTAAAAAATAATAATAAATAATGATAATGATAATAATAATAATAATAATAATAATAATAATAATAATAATAATAATAATATGACAGTCTGCTGTTTTTGAGGTCCACTGTTCAAAAAAATATTTTGAAGTTAGGCGTTTTTGATATGTTTGTTATTGATTATTCCAGTGATCTCAGTGCCAGTGAGAGAATTTGCCTGATTAACAGGACAGGACATGAAAACAATACCCACCATCCGACACTCTGGACACTGATAGCCGATGTCGTCTCCTCCGTTTTCTTCCCAGTGCATTAAAATGCACATGCGGCAAAAGTTGTGACCGCATTTTAAAATGACTGGGTCGTCAAAATAATCCAGGCAAATGGCACAAACCAATTCCTTCTGTAATTCCCCCTTTGTATCCTGAGCGGTAGCCATGTCACTAAACCAGCAGCTTCCAGTAGAGTGCGACAGGCAAACAGAATAGAAACGCTCGCGAGAGGGCAGTACACAGGAACTGATGACGTGGTACACACAAAAGTAGTTAAAACAAAATAGCACGGTACATGTCTATATTATGGAAATTTACTGAGTATGTTGAGAATGAAAAAATGTGACAAATGTGAAATATGAGTCAGAATCAGAATCAGAATCAGGTTTATTGGCCAAATTCGTTGACACACACAAGGAATTTGGTTCCAGCTGTTTGTGATTCTGTTTATGAGTACAGATATAAATAACATTATACTATACAAGATAATACAGACTATTGTGGTGGAAATTTCTAATCTAAAGATGTTTATAAGGCCTTTTCCTTCTCTTTTACCTTGTATCTGTAGTGACCAGAGATTGACATTGTCATCGTTTGTTTTCTTAAGATTATGACAAGGGCAGTAGGGACTGGAGACGAGTTGTCGGGAATTAGGCGTAAACAACGTCCAGTAAATCTTCTAGTAGGCCTTCGAGCAGACCTTGGCCCGATCCAGATTAGCTTGATCAGGAGATGAGCATGCAGTGATTTTGAGCCAATGATTGATAATGTTTTGCTTTTACATATCTTCTTTACTTGAGTTCTGTCAATAAAATCTTGATGTAATCAATGATCAAGGCCCTTCATCTCTTATGCTATATGTGGAGTGTTGGGTCTTGCTGCACAGCTGAGCACATTAAATTGTGAAACCTTTTTTACTCTCGCCCATGTCTACCAGTGATACTTTATACTTTAAATCTCTCAAACCTCAGAACTTCCATCGACACTATACAAGAAAATGCAGATGATGTGATCCTGAAGAGGATCTAAGGGACATTCTGACTAATACGGGGACAAAAGCTGGTAACACTCTAGCACCACCATTGGGTCCTTTCTGGACTTAAATTGGGAGTATATGTTTGGTCATAACTTATATTCAAAATGTAAAAGCCAAGCATATTTGGATATTCCTTGGGCAAGCCTCACAGACAGACAGACAGACAGACAGACAGACAGACAGACAGATAGATAGATAGATAGATAGATAGATAGATAGATAGATAGACACAGACAGACAGACAGACAGACAGACAGATAGATAGATAGATAGATAGATAGATAGATAGATAGATAGATAGACACACAGACAGACAGACAGATAGACAGACAGATAGATAGATAGATAGATAGATAGATAGATAGATAGATAGATAGACACACAGACAGACAGATAGATAGATAGATAGATAGATAGATAGATAGATAGATAGACAGATAGACAGATAGATAGATAGATAGATAGATAGATAGATAGATAGATAGATAGATAGATAGACACAGACAGACAGACAGATAGACAGACAGATAGATAGATAGATAGATAGATAGATAGATAGATAGATAGATAGACACACAGACAGACAGACAGACAGACAGACAGACAGACAGATAGATAGATAGATAGATAGATAGATAGATAGATAGATAGACACACAGACAGACAGATAGATAGATAGATAGATAGATAGATAGACAGACAGACAGACAGACAGACAGACAGACAGACAGATAGATAGATAGATAGATAGATAGATAGATAGATAGATAGGCAGACAGACAGACAGATAGATGATAGATAGATTCATATAATTTTCTGAAATATGATGAAGTGATCGCACATCTAAATTTCAACTTTGCACAGGCTATGCAGCAAATTTCTTGCCTGTGCCACCTACTGGTCTAAAGTTACAATGACATGCAAAAATGCCTACATACAGTACAACTACCATTACTGCCTCTCCTCTGCCAAATTTTGTCCAGTTTTAAACAGATTTGACTCACATAATTTTGACACCTTTTTAAAACAGGTCACAGAAATATGGTTAGCTGCAGCAGCAGTGAATTTAAGCAAATGTGTGATACTTATCATATAAGCTGCTTTGTACGAATGTATGGACTGATTTGATCTAAAATGAATAAAGTGGACACCATGCAAGCTTGAGTATTCAATCATTTAAGCAAAAATAGGGATGTGCCCAAAATATTCCTATTTAGTGAATGTATAGTACAGTATGTCTTTCTGAAACCATGTCATATCACACTCAGATTTCACTACGGCTCCAATTGCTACTACTGGTGCTAAAATAATATATTGTGGGTTTTAAAGGAATTATAATATCTAATGGGACTTGAAGGCTGACTTTGATCTGTTGTTTTCCATGCTGTGTGTAACCATATTTAATAAATCATTTTATTAATTATTTAGTATTTACTGGAGCAGTGTCTTAATTAAAGGGTCTCGGAGCATTGAAGTGTGTGGAGAACAAAGCACTTCATATCTGTGCATGTGCTGTTTTCCTGATGTCAATAATGATGAATTAAAGCTTTTTTTATGAATTGATTCAAAAAGTGATATTGTTTTGGTAGGATGTTTTAACGAGTCAGTGCGAATTCAGAAGACATTGCACAATTTGTTGCTTGTATGTTATAGTATAGTGTTGGATCAGTGTGATTTTTGGTTAATTAGACAAAGCTGGAACCAGCCAGTAAACAATGCATGGAATCATTTAATTTATCAATAATCATCTACATATGCTTCAATTTTATGTTGAGCAACTGCTTTTCCTTCAGACAAATAATAATAATTACCTTTCCAGTGAAGATGCACATTACCGTATCACAACCTACAAGCATATTTAGTTTAAAAGACCCACTTTATTGTAGAAACATTTACTATCAAGTTTAAGCACACTATTCTTTCCTCCATTTTAATATTGCAAAGATGATTATATTAAATATATAAATAGCAGAAGGATTTTACTGTAATGCAGGAAGGCAGATATAAAGCTTGCATTACACACAATACTGATACAGTATCTACAACCTCAATGATTTTTGCATCTTAATGTAAAGTTGTGAATACATTGTTTATTATAGTAGGAATCGTTCATTACATTTGAACCTGTTGTATGTGAGAATACAAAACAGGAAATAAATAAATCTGGATTAACACTGGACAATTATTTAGATGTTGAATACATACAGTACTAGCACTCCAAGTTCAGAGAGATGAGCACAAAATACATAAGGAATGAACATGAACACTGAGGTCAGAAAAAGAGAAGACAAAAACATGGTACACGTCATGTAAACATAAATGTGTATGGCTCATTGCACCAATCTATTTAAAAGACTCACAGCAGGCATTCAGTGTTTCTTACAGTTTGATATTTGTGCACAATCAGCAGTTTCGTTCACATAATCTAACCACCAGTTTCAAGTGTATTTCGTAACTGATTATTGATTCATGAAAACTGGAAACAGTGTAAATGACAATTAATTTTGGTGATCTGATTTGACCCCATGATTTCCTCTCTATCCATCTCAATTTTTCTTTCTCGTCATATCAATCTAATATTCTGTTGGGCTTATCCTTAGTGTGTCCGTTTTGTGTTGTTGTAAATAAGTAACCCCATTACATATCCCCAAATTTGAGTACAATTTGCCAATATTTAACACCTGTAATAAAAACGCAAACTACACTGTAATCCTTGGTCCTTTGAAATCAGGATATACGTCTTAAAAAGCACATCAATTAGCACATCTTCTGAGCATGTAGTTGTGGCTGATTCTCATACATGAAACAGTTAATCGAAACCACACAGCCAGATGTTAAGAATGCAGCTGGATTTGACAGACCTTTCACAGGACTGAATCTTTCTGAGGCACTTGTTAAATTGCAAATACAGAGCATTGTGACTCGTCCAGGATGGCAAACAATAATCAGGACTGAACTCTGCAACCGTCACACCTCAGACTTCAGAGCCATCGCTGCCTTCAAAACCACTCCTCAATGTAACTGGCTGTATGCTGCCAGAGACTGTTAGTCCCTCCTTCTTTGATCGCTTTCTCATCTCCTTTTCTGGTCTCCTCTGTGATCGCAGCATTAGAAAAAGCACGACTGTGATGAGGCCGAAGAGCACCAGCCCAAGTGAGACTCCTGCTGCCATCACTGCCTCTTCCTCACTGCCACGTTTGGCCATTTCATTCTGTACCAGGCCTTCAGCAGGAACCTCACCAGCCTGCACTGCCTGCTGATGCTCTAAAGCGATGTGCATGATGTTGGTGCCTCGATTGTGCTCAGCACTGATTATTTCAGCAATAGCAGGCACATCCTGGTTAGAGCGCTTGACACGATTGTTGTGTGCCGTGAAGGAATGGTACTCCACGCTTCTTTTCCCGATGCCACGGTTTGCATTGTCTCTGGACCGCACAGTGTAAATGGTGTGGATATACCACTCACGGCCTGATGCCACCTGCCAAAGAGACAAGGAGATTAAAGCTGGAATTAATGACATTTTTATCATCATGTTACCTTTTATATCAGCTCAAAGCACATTTTCCAGTAAATGTTGCTGTAGACATGATTCTGTTAGCATTTCAATGTCAATGATTGATGAGCAGACCTGGAATAAGGGAGCCGAGTCCAGTCTGAATCCATCTGAGCCAGGCTGCTTCACTAGAGAGAGGGCTGATGGGTCGTCTACTGCCAGCACTGCGTTGAAGTTCATATCACCAAAATGCAGAGCCTGAGTCTCCGGCTGTGCTTTGTCCTGTAAATAAAGATGAGTCACAGAAATACTAAATCCTTGTCTGATATAACTTTTTGCTTTTACCCAGTTTTATCTCCAATCTGCCCATTCCCCCAGCCAGCTCTCTATCATGCTACAGCTATCAACCAGAGAGGATGAAGGCTAGCATGTGCTTCCACCATCTTTATGAACTGTTGGGACATGTTGGGTGACACGGCATTATAACCCATTGGCAGAAAAGCTCCACCTTCCCTTTCACATATTTGAGCTCACAAAGAGACACTAGGCCAATGTTGCTCCGATTGACAGGGGAAAGAGAGTATGCCATCCATCATAAGAATTTATGTTCAATTGTCATAATCTCCAGAAGAAAGTGTGAACATTTTTCCGTCACATAAAGTATATATATATATATATATATATATATATATATATATATATATATATATATATATATATATATATATATATAAAAAGATCTCTGATACACACACACATACACACACCCGTACATACTAAGAGTTAAATATTTATAAATTATGTATTGAATACATTAAATGTAATTACAATGTTAAAACTTGATATAAATGTATATAAATATTAAATTTGTATATTTACTTAATTTAATATTTTTATAATACTTTTTTATTAATTTATCACTAAAAATGATGACAGGGAATATATTGAAATAAAAAAGAAAAAAAAAAAAGAAGAAAAAAAAGAAGAAAAATTCAAGCTGCTTTATATACATACAATTATTTTGAATCTGTAGAGCAGGGAAGAAGAATCTGCCAAGCAGCCAAACTCTAACTTGGTGGGGTTGTACTTGGGCACATATCCATCTGCTCCAGTGCACAAATAAACCTTCTCAATGTTACAGTGAAATGAATCCCCCAGGTTCTGCACTGGATCCACCATCACTCGGCCGTAGATGATATCACCTGCAAGAGGAAACTTGGGTCAGTTACTGTAAATGAAATCAGAAATGCAATGGTTTGTGTTTTGCTTTTTTGTGTGTGTTTTGACATCATTTCTATTACATATGTAGTCATTATACTTATAAGAGAATATGCAAATTTCCTTTCATTGTATGATGGCAGTAAAGATGCTGTGTACCATGTTTGGATTCAAACAAATAGAGAAAAGCAAATGTTCAACAGCTGTATATCAGAAGCACAAATATTTCTGCTGTCACAATAAACTAACTAATCCATTTTTGTGCTACTGACAATTATGATTAAATGAAGTGACACCACAGATTTAATCAATATTTACAACCTATCATCCTGCACTGAAAATTCTATCTGAACAGTTATGCACAGGGATTGTTTTGATCTGAAGCCATGTTTGTTGATGAGAAATTCTGTGTGATCTCTGGTTCCAAGAGGCGGGATCCTTGGTCTTACTGACTAAAGAGATTCATGAAAGTACTGGATGTGCTGTTTAATACTGGGTCAGTCTTGTGAGAGGATTTGATGAAGGAAGGATGAAAGAACCTTTATTATCTTTTATCAGTATGATTTTGCTGAAAACAATTTATTTTAGGGAATAAAAAAAAACGTTGGGTTACCAAAGTAAATCACATGCATGGCAAAATTTGACAGTGATGTACAGTAGTTCGTGCAGTGCAGATGGTGTTTCTGCAGTCAGCTTAGAGACACGTTCAGTTGATGCTAAATGTGGAGGATTACTGCACAAAATGATGTACATACAGTCCCCTCCAAAAGCACTGAAGTAACAACGCAATTAATTTTTTGTTGTAAAAATTTGTGTTATTTCATTAAAAGATAAATATACTGTATGAACCGTTGTATTACTTGTACTTCTTTCAAGTTGTTTTATGTTTTGAAGGGTTGCTCTCTCTTCAGTCTCTTCTTCAGGAGATGAAATACTGATTAATTGGGTTCAGGTCAGGTCTGTTTTAGACTAAATCCTTCCACTTCTTTCACCCGATGAATCCCTTGTCGGTGTTGTGTTGGCAGTGTGTTTGGATCATTGTTTTTCTGCACTATGAAGTTCCTCACCGTTAGATATGATGTACTTCTCTGTAAACTGGAAAGCATAATGTTGCTGTAAACCTCTGAATTAATTCCGCTGATATCATAATTAAAGTCTGTTCAGAAGCAGTCATGCAACCTCGAGCCATGACGGCACCCTCCACCGTGCTTGACCAATCAGCTTGCATGTTTTAGATCATGAGCAGATCTTTCGTTTTCCTCGCATTAACCTTTCCATTACTTTGATAAAGGTTAATCTCCAGAACTTTTATGACTAATTTCTGAACTTTTGTGAATTCCAGTACAGCTATTTGATTCACAATGTGGGATAAAATATAGGCCATACTACAAGATTCAAACTACTCATTATCAAAGTCTTGTTCAACTGGTGATTGTGACACCTTCTGACCCTGGTGTCTGGAGGTTGTTGGTGATTCGTGCTTTATTTCCCCCCATAGCTCACAATGTTGCTGTCATGAACTGCTGCTGATTTCCTTTGTTCACCTGTGTGATCACTGTTAGATTTAAATGATCAATCTAACAGGGCACACCTGAGGAACAAGAGACACCTGTCGGTCACGTAATCCAATATTTTTATGACTTGCATACAGTATGAGGTTCAATGAAAATGTGCCATGTTCCAAGTTGTTTAACACATTTAGATAATAATACAATAGATAATGAAAGCTGAAATTCTGATCTCTTGTCACATTCAACTTCTATCTCCAAATGTCTTCAAGTATTGTTCTTCTTGTTCCTATGCCTTTAGAGGGACTGTATAATCAGCTGTGCTCCATGTGTGAAGTTAATCATCCATGAATAAGCACCTGGAAACATTCTAAAAATAGGTATGTTGCGAGTTTGTATGTACTTGTGGACATACCCTCTGAGAACGCTGCATCACTCTCCTGTCCAAAGCCCATAGATCCATCAGAGAGCCACACAGATCTCTTCGACAGCAAGAACATCTGTGTATTCAGACTGAACTCCACAGCAACAGGATCACTTACCTACCGATAGAAAAAAGAATAAATAATTACAATTAAAATGACACTTTACATAAATATAAAAAATGTCAAGAAAAAAGAAGTTATCAACTAAGAAAACAAATGCAGTGCATTTTTAACAAATGTTATAATTCATGTATATTAAATGATTTTAATTTCATTTAATAACCAAGAAGATATTTACTGTACAGAATGTAGCAGTGACAAGAAAATATAACAGCATGAGTATTGGTGGTTAACATAGTGCTGTGTGTGTTATCATGTGAACGAAATTTGTATTAAATGTTTCTATAATGTAGAATTAAGATTTCCCTTTACTGGAACTATGAGGTACGAACATTTTCAAGCACATGCACAAGGCAAAGTCAATGAAAACATGGCTTGCCAAGGCTGCTGACCTCAACCCCACTGAACAGCTTTGGGATGAACTGAAACACTAACTGCACTGCTCTTCACCTGACCTCAGACTTCACTAATGCTCTAACATCCTTAGACATTCTCACTAATGCTCTTGTGGATGAATGGAGAAATCCCCACAGCCATGATCCTAAATCTAGTGGAAATCCTTCCCAGAAGTGTGGAGATTATTCTAACAGCCAAGAGGGACTAAATCTGAAATAGGATTATGTGTGGTGCTCAAAAGTCTGCAAATTGTAGCCTAAATTTAGTGTATTTCTTGGTTTTTACCTGCTGGAACCTGATGTCCAGGTCAAATGTGACCGGCTCTCTGGGGTCACACACCGCAGGAACAGAGTACTCGATGTTTATGGCCGTGGTGCAGGGGATTAGCTTTACCGTGTAGGTACCAGAGTAATCACGCACCTTGGTGACACATAAACCAGAAACAGCCGGAAAAATAGATTATTATATTACAGGGTTATAGTTGTGTACAGATTACCCATATTCAATCATTTCTATTGATTATGTCTAAAGACTCCTTTATTGTACAAACAAATCATGCTATGCTTAACATCCTGTAAAGTAGTTCTTACTGAGTGAAATGAAAGAATGTCGAATTATAAAGCTAAGTGTATAACTTTGCGTATTAGTTATTAGTCAACACTCACAGCAAAGTCTGATGTGAAAGTCCACTGCTGCACGGGCTGGTTGTAGGTGGGTTCCGTTCTGACCAAGGAAAGGTTAAAGGTTAACCCTGGGTGGGCTGTACTCGTGACCACTGAGGTCAAAGAAGATGCTGGAGAAAAGAACCAAAGATAAAGCCACAGCCTTAGGCAGAGAAAAGCTTTGAAGTGGGACACAAAGGAGACAAGCAGCTACAAGTACTTATGAAGAGACTAATTAAGACTTTCATTCACATGCGCTTAGATTTGCTGATAATAGCAAACGTACTCGGTTACGAACGTAACCTCGGTTCCCTGAGATACGGAACGAGTACTGCGTATGGGGGGAAAAGCTCCTTTTTTCCTCAATACTGAAGCCTTTTTTCAATAACGCAGTGCAACTGCACTGCCATTGGTTTAATCTGTAAACTTTTTTAAAACCAATGACGGCGCTGCGTAGCTGCGCGAGCCTGTGGCGATGCAGCGCGCCAAAGCCCGCTAAAAAGGGGCGGGGCGTATAGCTATATAAGCAGGCAAATCGCCAGAGGAAATCAGGTCATACGACTGAAGCGACGACACTGAAGCCGCAGCATCGTGGCACGGCATATAACGCAGTACTCGTTCCGTATCTCAGGGAACCGAGGTTACGTTCGTAACCGAGTACGTTCCCTTTCGATACTCCACTCATACTGCGTATGGGGAACGAATTCAACCGCGCCGTGCCACGGTAGGGAACGATAAGACTTATCTTGAGCACCCTGGGGCCCAGAGGATAAGTGAGAGGGCCGGAGCCGTCGAACCCTTGACGCAACACTGCTAAGAGGGAGCAAGCTCCCCGGAGGTGGTATGATGACGGAGTCTGAAGAGGCCGTCGTATCAAACCGAAAGAACCCGAGCGTGCAAGGTCGGGATGTCCAGGTTATAGAATCTGACAAAAGTGGACGGCGAGGACCAACTGGCCGCCTCACAGATGTCCTTGATAGAGACACCACCAGACCAGGCCCATGAAGAGGCCATCCCTCTAGTGGAGTGGGCTCTTACTCCTATGGGGCACTCAAGACCCATAGAAGAGTAACATAGAGCAATAGCGTCGACTATCCAACGCGAGAGGCGTTGCTTTGAGACCGAAGACCCCTTGGTGCGGCCACCAAAGCAGACAAAAAGCTGGTCAGATTGCCTGAACGGCTGTGACCGCTCAGTGTATACCCTCAAAGCCCTCACTGGGCAGAGTAAATTCAGCTCTTGCTCACCTGACAACAGAGGCAGAGCCGAGAGAGAAACTACCTGCGCTCTAAATGGCGTTGAGAGAACTTTAGGTACGTAGCCGTGCCTGGGTTTTAAAATGACCTTTGAGTCATTGGGCCCAAACTCAAGGCATGCAGGGCTCACCGAGAGGGCCTGCAAATCGCCAACACGCTTGACTGATGCTAGAGCAAGTAGCAGAGCGGTTTTGAGCGTTAGGGGCCGAAGGCCAGCTGACCGCAGCGGTTCAAAGGGAGGCCCTTTGAGCGCTTCAAGGACCGTGTGAAGGTCCCAAGTGGGAGCGGTGAGAGGACGTGGGGGCTTCAACCGCCTAGCACCTCTCAGGAAACGTACGACGAGGCCGTTTCGACCCACTGATTGGCCAGCAATAGGAGCATGAAATGCTGCGATGGCTGCTACGTACACCTTGAGCGTGGAAGGGGTGAGACCCTTGTCCAGACGCTCTTGGAGGAATGACAGTATCGGAGATACGTCACACTCAACAGGGTCTTCGTTCCGTGCGGAGCACCAGTCAACGAAGACTGACCATTTCTGGGCGTAGAGGCGTCTCGTAGACGGGGCCCTCGCCTGAGCAATGGTATGTAGCACGTCCTTGGGGAGGCTCAGAGGCTCCCATCGAGGGACCATACGTGCAGAGCCCAGAGTTCTGGCTGCGGGTGCCAGATTGTCCTGTTCGCCTGAGAGAGGAGGTCTCGCCTCAGGGGGATCGGCCATGGGGCTTTCATGGAAAGCCTGAATAGCTCCGAGGACCAAACTTGGCTCCTCCAGAGTGGGGCCACCAGGAGGACTCTGTGCCTGTCTTCCCTGACTCGTCTGATGACCTGAGGGACCAGAGCGATCGGGGGAAAAGCGTAAAGAAGGAGGCTGGGCCAGTCGTGGGCCAGCGCATCTGTGTCCTTTGAAAAATAAGTTGGGCAATGAGAGTTGCTTTCTGAGGCGAAGAGGTCGACCTCTGCCTTCCCGAAAATCTCCCAGATTTTGAGAACCGTCTGGGGATGGAGCATCCACTCGTCCGAGGGGACGTTGCTCCGCGAAAGCATGTCTGCTCCCAGATTCGACTTGCCAGGTATGTGTGTCGCCTTGAGCGATTGCAACCTGGGTAATGCCCATTCCAAGAGGCGCTTTGCCAGCATGTAGAGGCGGCTGGACGAAATGCCACCTTGGTGATTTATGTAGGACACCACTGTCATGCTGTCCGACTGGACTAAGACGTGGCGCCCTTCCAGGATCGCCTGAAACGATCGAAGGGCTCGTTCTACTGCCAGCATCTCGAGGCAGTTGATATGGAGATGGCTGTCCTCGTGCGACCACGAGCCGAAGGCTGGTCTGCCCTCGCACAGAGCGCCCCAACCCAGGTTGGACGCATCTGTTGAGACCACCGTCCTTCTGGAAACCGCCTGTAGGGGTACTCCACGGCTGAACCAAACAGGGTTCATCCAAGGCTCCAGGGCTGCTAGACAGGCCTGGTTGACTCTGACGCGAAAGCGGCCGTGCCGCCAAGCGTGAGGTGGGACCCGGAGTTTCAGCCAGTATTGCAGGGGCCGCATTCGTAGGAGGCCAAGCTGTAAAACTGGGGAGGCGGAAGCCATCAGCCCTAGCATCCTCTGAAAGAACTTCAGAGGGAAACAGGCCTTGTTCCTGACAGAGGCCGCGAGCTGCTGAAGTACCAGAGCGCGTTCTGGTGATATGACCGCCCTCATGCGGACTGAGTCGAAAACCACTCCCAGGAACATAATACGTTGGCTGGGGAGCAGTGAGCTCTTGGCAAAATTGACCCTGAGTCCTAGGCACTCTAAGTGGCTCAGGAGCACAGATCTGTGGTGGTCTAGCTCGGTTCGCGACTGGGCTAGAATGAGCCAGTCGTCGAGATAGTTCAGAATGCGGATTCCCATCTGTCTCAGAGGGGAAAGTGCCGCGTTCATGCACTTCGTGAAAGTGCGTGGAGCTAGAGACAGCCCAAAGGGAAGGACTGCATATTGGTAAGCCACACCCTCGAACGCGAATCTCAAGAATCGTCTGTGATGTGGGGCTATCTGGATGTGAAAGTAAGCGTCTTTCAGATCCAGCGAGAAGAACCAGTCCTCGGGGCAAATCTGCGTGAGGATCTGCTTCAGTGTCAACATCCTGAACTTCCGTTTCATGAGGGAGAGGTTCAGGAGTCTGAGGTCTAAGATGGGTCTGAGACCAGCATCTTTCTTGGGGACAAGGAAATAACGGCTGTAGAACCCCGACCCGCTTTCTGAGGGAGGAACCATCTCTATGGCTCCCTTCCTCAACAGCGTCAGCACTTCGGTGCGGAGGACCTGGGCGTCGTCCGGCTTTACCAAAGTGGGAATCACCCCGCGAAAACGTGGGGGTCTCCGGGCGAACTGCAGTGAGTAGCCGCATTTTATTATTCCCAACACCCACTTGGACACTCCGGGGATGGCCTGCCAGGCCTCGGCCCGCGTGACAAGGGGCTGGATAATGTCGGGTGGCAGGCCACTGATTAGGGGCCTGAACACTGACAAGTGTGGAAGAGGAAAATTGCTCTCTTTTAGAAAATGTGAAATCTTTATTGTGTTTGTCATAACAGTGCTTTGCGTGGACGCAACAACGGTGGGCCCAGGTCGCATAGCCGGCAGGCGAGAGAGCTTCTGGGGTGGTCCAGCCGTGGCGGGACTTTGCTCTTTCCTCTTCCTTCCCAAACGATCAGGAGGATTTAGAGGGCGTCGGGTCCAGCACAATCCTCTGCCGGGGGCCCTGACGTCCAGGCGGTTTAGCACGCTTGGTGGGGCGAGCTGGGTGCTGCTCCTTAGGGGGCGCCACCTGGGGGGCAGAAGGGACAGGTTTGCTCTGGCGCTGAGTCGGCGCAGTCCTGGGGCGACTCGGGGCGGAGGTGGAGCGCTTGGGCAGGAAGTGCCGCATAGCCTGGGACGACTTCTGTGCTGCGGTGAAGCGCTCCGTAAACCCTTCTACAGCCGGCCCGAAGAGACCGGATGGAGAGACTGGGGCATCTAGAAAGGCCACTTTGTCGCTCTCCTTAATCTCAGTGAGATTAAGCCAGAGGTGGCGCTCCAGCACAACCAGGTTGGCCATGGATCGTCCAATGGCTTGGGCCGTGGTTTTTGTGGCGCGCAGGGCCAGATCTGTGGCGCTGCGGAGGTCGCAAAAAGCAGGTTCACTAGGGCTCGACTCATCCAGGGAACGGAGAAGCTTTGCCTGGAACACCTGTAGAATGGCCATGGTGTGTAGTGCTGAAGCAGCTTGGCCCGCAGAAGTGTACGCTCTGCCAGCCATGGCAGATGTCATCCTGCAGGGCTTTGAAGGAAGGGCTCTCTTGCTTTTCCACCCCACAGCCGCGGGGGGGCAGAGATGAGCAGCCACGGCCTCATCCAGGGGCGGCAATTGCTCATAGCCCTTCTCCTGAGAGCCGTCTACTGCGCCGAGAGCTGCAGAGGAAGTGCGTAGGCGGGCCGAGTAGGGGGCGCGCCACGACTTTGTGAGCTCATCGTGCACCTCAGGGAAGAACGGGGCAGAACGCTGGCGGGGGGCCTGGCGGCTTCCCGGCAGGAACCACTCGTCCAGCCTGCTGCGCGTCGGCTCCTCAGGGGGGGCCCACTCCAGATGGAGATCTTCGACGGCTCTGGAGAGGATGCGGAGAAGCTCGGCATCCATCCCAGCTTTGGCGTCGATGGGCTCTCGCGACGGCAAGTGGGCGGGGTTAGAATCACCGGCCCAGTCTTCCGTTTCAGAAGCCGCGAGTGACATGGAGTCATCAAGCGGCTCGTCCTCCGATCCGCCAAATGAGACGAGGTCACTCACTTCAGCTGAGGGACGCTGCTCTGGGCGTGAGAAGAGGACGGGGGACGGCTCTCTCGTTGGGGAGGGTGAGGCACGCGGGCGCCGAGCCGGCGTGAGCTCACCCAAACCCGGGCGCTGAGCCCCTCTACCCCGCTGTCGCTTCCTGGCCGGCTCGCGGGAGGAAAAGGACGGGGGGGCGTGAGGGGCGGGGTCACTTTCATTAAAGAAAGCGATCCGAGAGCGCAGAGAGGCGAGACTCATGCTCTCACAGAAGCAGCATGAGGACTCAGTGAGTGCAGTTTCAGCGTGGGATTTACCCAGGCAGGAAACGCACTCATCATGGCCGTCATTCTCATGCAGAGGGACTCTGCATATGCCACAGTTGTGACGCGGCATGGCCGCCGCCGTTAAAACGGCGTTTTTTGTAGGAATGCTCTTTTAGAGCGGTGAAAACCGCTGGAAAGCTCTTTTTTGTGATCGCCGGATGGCGGCAGGAGATCGCTGAGAAGCGGCTGCAAGCAGGAAGCCGGCAACCCGAGAACGGCGCACGAAACGGCTGTCTATAGAGCGCCGGCGCTGCAAGCGGTCGGCGGTCTCAGCTGGTCCGCTGCGGTGCCTATTCAACGGCGAAAAATCCAGCGAAGGCGTTCAGAAGAAATTCAGCGAAGTGAAGTCGTCGCTGAAGGAGTAAGATCTGATTTCCTCTGGCGATTTGCCTGCTTATATAGCTATACGCCCCGCCCCTTTTTAGCGGGCTTTGGCGCGCTGCATCGCCACAGGCTCGCGCAGCTACGCAGCGCCGTCATTGGTTTTAAAAAAGTTTACAGATTAAACCAATGGCAGTGCAGTTGCACTGCGTTATTGAAAAAAGGCTTCAGTATTGAGGAAAAAAGGAGCTTTTCCCCCCATACGCAGTATGAGTGGAGTATCGAAAGGGAACAACAATAAACTCCTAGTCTCTGTGTTCATCTGACAATCAGGATAAGTTTCATCATGAGATGAAAAAATGTTAGTTTTGTTCCACTTTGAGTAAATGAATTAAATGTCAAAGACTTCAGAAGACAAAGTAAGATAATGATTTAAAACTATATCTTCATCTGGTTATTTTGTTTATATGGATTCTTCTTTGTAAAATGCACATAATCTTGCGTAAAAGTAAAAAGTTTATTTAACAATTTTTATTAATTCAATACTAATGTTATTAACATCTCACCATAGTGTGAGGCCACAAACAGCCCGCGAAAGTGAGCCTCTGTGCGGAAGTTGACCACCAGACGGCCCAGATCATTAATCCTCATACTGGCTGGGTAAAGAGCTCCTACATAAACACAGTACATCACATGAACAGATCAACACAACGTACGTTCGAGGTAACTCATCCACTTACATTCTTTTAACCACAGTTACTTAAAAAAAATAATAAAGAAAATCAACCAATCTGCATATATTACAGAAACCTGGCCATGGAAACTTCACCGCCATCATTTCTGCAAATATTTCCATCCTGCATATGATTTTTAATAATGTAAATCTAAGAGTCTGTAATACTTCAGACATCAGGTTTAGGATTTATAGGTAGTAAATAATCAGAAACACTAAATATAACATTATTAGAGCAAAAAATAAAAAAAAACTTTTTTTTATAGATCTCACACACTCTCTCACACACTCTCTCACACACTCTCTCACACTCTCTCTCTCACACTCTCTCTCTCACACTCTCTCTCACACTCTCTCTCTCACACTCTCTCTCTCACACTCTCTCTCTCACACTCTCTCTCTCACACTCTCTCTCTCACACTCTCTCTCACACACTCTCTCACACACTCTCTCTCACACACTCTCTCACACACTCTCTCTCACACACTCTCTCACACACTCTCTCACACACTCTCTCACACACTCTCTCACACACTCTCTCTCACACACTCTCTCTCACACACTCTCTCACACACTCTCTCACACACTCTCTCACACACTCTCTCACACACTCTCTCACACACTCTCTCACACACTCTCTCACACACTCTCTCACACACTCTCTCACACACTCTCTCACACACTCTCTCACACACTCTCTCACACACTCTCTCACACACTCTCTCACACACTCTCTCACACACTCTCTCACACACTCTCTCACACACTCTCTCACACACTCTCTCACACACTCTCTCACACACTCTCTCACACACTCTCTCACACAGACACAGACTTGCCTTGCAGTTCAGCTTGAGGAGGGCTACCGACGCCATCCTTCCACAGGATGGCAGTGTCGTACACAAAAGTAAGCCTCAGTTCAGACTGTAGGTCAAAGTGTTGCCAGCCGCTGGAGCCCACAGGTGAGTGAAACACATAGGAGACATGGAGAGGGACACGCAGAGTCACATCGGACTGCACCAGATTTAGCACCTACAGAACAGAAACAGCAGGAATGTGAAATCAACACTAGAGCACAAAGAAAAGAGACTCTTCACTCTCTAAGACCTTTTATTAAGTCACAGAAAGAACACAGATTCATGTCTGACCTTTATTATATGCCACAGATTAACTCCTTCAGACCTGATTTTTCAACTTCATATTTTGTAAAGTGTAGAAATAAGTCTCAAAATGATTTGTGCCAAGACATGTTTTTGTTATTTCTTTTTTTTTTTTTTTTTTGACCTTTTTAAGACAAACCTTTATTTTGAATCCTGATATTTTAAACATACCCTTGAAGATTTGGCAAGGATCATACGGTAAATTCTGTATCAATAAACTATTTTTCAATTATGGCATATTATAGATTAATAAATGGCACAGAATCTATTAAATAATACAGAAATACTACAAAAAAAATAAACATAAATAAAATGTCCATGGTCCCTTTAGTGACTTTTTTCTTTGAGATAAACTCAAAATCACTCTGATCCTCCACTAGAGTGCTCTAGTAATCAGCATTTTGCCACCTACTAAGTCTTAAAAAAAAAATTGTTTCACAGCCTCTGTGTTGTCAGAAAAAAGATTTTTGCCTCAAGACATAATCTAGGCTTGATTGGAAGAAACATTTCTTTCTCATTTACATAGCCAATTACAATCAAAGGACCATGCAGTGAAAATCGGGCCTGATGCTAATGAGGATGGCCCCAACACCTGCAAGCGCAGAATTATTCAAGGAAGGAATGAAAATCTCCATGAAATACGTCTGTACTTTTCAGTGCAAAAGAACATGAATATGACACTAACATACTGCAGTAAATCAGGTAACATGGCACAAGATCCTTAGAAACAGAATTATGCTTAGAATACTGTTGCTCTGGATTTACATAGGACAAAAGATTTATATTATACTTATACTTATTATATTTACTTAATAAAAATGAAGTTACGTTTACTGTATCTGGCACGATTTTCTATGTTTTCACACAGAAAGCTACGGTGCACTATACAATGTATACAGCTAGGAAGATGCAAAAAGAATACTTAAGTGAGCACTTGAAAAAGGGCAGTGGGACACAAAACTGAGTCTGACAATAGCAGCAAAGCAGTTGCTTGGCTACAAGAATGTCTGTTCTTTTACTGGAAACTGGAATTATAAGCTCTGAATAAAATGACAAAATGAGATTTTTTTTTTTCTCTTCCGCCCCATGAGGGAATTGAGAAAAATGAACAGAGTGCACCGTGAATAAATCTGCCATTTTAATGTAAGAGTTATTAACTCTGTTATTCATAGAGTGGACAAATCTCTAGCTCCTGCACCTGGGACATGCAGATTACATACTGTATATGAGCAATCAGTTTTTCATTCACAACTGTCCGGCAGCAGGTTCAGTACGCTGTTGTCATAACAGGCACTAAAGGTTTTTATCTTTTTCCTTTTTTATTCACTTGAAACAAAAATCTCTGCACTACATTATTCTATTTTGCATAAGAAAACCTTTTGTTTGAAATTTTTTTTTAAATGCAAGACACTTCAATTGATTTAGATGTTATTTGTTAGTTAAAAGCACCTGGATGCTGTGGGATGTGCTACTTTTTCAAGATCTGCCATCTGCTGCATGATGCCCACAAACCAAGGATGCTGTATGTACAATCTTTCTTGACTTACAATTATAAAAGAGTGGAAACACAGTGGGATTGGGGGTGGGGGTGGGGATGATGTATATGAGAAGACAAACACTAATGCTAACACTCAGTCACCTGGCGCCTGGGTATGAGCTAATCAGACTCAAATAACGTGGCAAATAACATGCGGCAAATAACAGCTCATACCCAAAACACTAGCTAAAGTCTTTGTCTTTTTGCTTAGGGTAAAAACATGATATTCTTCATCACCAGAGATATCATCGGCATAAAGTCACCCTTCACAATGAATCATCATGCGGATTAATGCACATAATTAGCTTGGCATACTTTGAAGTTAAAGGCAAGGCAGGATTTTATAAACTGAGCTCAGCATCAAGCAGCAAGTTATCGGATTTACACTACATGGGTCAAAAATACCAGCAATTTACCAGCTGAAAATGTGAGATAATGGAAACCTGATTGTCCTGTTTAAGATCTGTGTATAAATGGATTTGTGCAACAATAACAGCAGATAAAAATCTCTTGCTTAGTTCTGCACCCAGCAGCTCAATATTAAACAGATTATACAGTAGACCATAAGTTCCTTACAGTTTAAATTTACAAAATAGTCACTCAAAGTCGGTTTTCAGTTCTAGAGGAATTGTGGATTATGTGAATAATAGCCTTAAATCTTGTGTATACAGAAATAGTTATGGATATTGATTACCAGTCATTATAACTTTTTTAAAAACATATTTCTCTTGGAAAATCACTACTGCTTTAGAGCAACTGATGAATTATCTTAATTAAGATTTAATAGATTTAAAAGTAGACTTAAAGTGCTGACCTGCCCGTCAGTCCCGATGCTCCCACCGCAGACTGTGAGCAGCTCAGACATGTCATAATAGCTCACAAACTCCCACAGACAGGCCTCCAGGTTAAGGTTCTTGTAGAAGCGTAGAGTGTTCAGGCCTCTCATGGTAGAGTTGTATTGGTAAGGAGCGCTCTCTCCCATTTGTTCCACACTCTTGGTGGCCTTTGTGAGGAAGCCGTGGCGTGTGGGAACCTCGTCCACGTCCAGCAGGTTGGAGCACCGGTGGTTCCCTACACGGCTGCCATCTGGACTCAGGGTCAGCTCGAAGTTGGAAAGAGTACGAGTCGAGAGCACCGGGAGCATGCCTAATCCCGAGGGAAAAACCCCAATATTAACATAGTTATAATATAGTAATCATTTTGGCAATATTACAAAATGCCATGTGTGGAATGCCATTCCTCCCCGAGTGCATTTGCTTTTCATGCCAATTGTTCCCTGTTATCATTGAGATGTAAATCTATTGGGCTTGCACATTGTTCTTTACATCCATTTTATATCCATGTGTGATCAGTTCCCTAATTTCCTTCCCCAAGTTTCATTACTTCAGAATATGAATTTGCTTTTAATTTCCCTTCCTCTCTGTGTTTGGACCCCTGCTATGGACCTTAATTTTGCTGCATGGAAATTTCTTAATAAAGACAACATTCCTACATCCAATAATAAATCCTATGCCTTACAACATTAAATCTAGATGTTCTAACTTACCCAGCATTGAAAGCCATCAGTGTTACACAAGCACAGTTTATTTGGCCCATGTGGGCTTGATAATGTACTGTTGAGTCAAATCATAAACCTTAGAAAAGGGTAATTACATAAAACGCAATGCACTGGATCCCCAGGACTGCTTTGGTGTATTTTTTTTATGTATGATCCATGTAGCTCAGCTCTTTCAACAAAAGGCTGGAAAAAATGCTTTGTCAGATTATTTTAACAGTCTCTTAAAATCTTTCCCACCAGGTAGATTTATCGTGTCACTTTATTGCCAAAGTTACATACAAATTGCAAGCATTGCTGGTTGCCATGGTATTATAAAGTACTGAACAGCTGTAATGTAGAAAGGTGTAATAAAGTAGAATTATACTCGCTATTTATAGGTGCAGTTTCTCCTGTGGCCTAGATTACAGCCTTGAAATGTGTGGAAAAAGTAACAGATGTTGTGTTGATGTTTCTTAATTATGATAATGCGGTCTCTGAATTTTCTGGATGTCTCCAAATAAGCATTAAAACAACACGAAGGAAGACATTTGCTTGGAACTGCTTACCTTCCCAAGCAACGAAACACAAATCCAATATTAATACCTGGCTATTCCTGTGGGATCTGTGAAAGAACAAACTGATGTGCAGCTTGGCAAACAAAGCTCTCTTCAAAGGTATCAGACAACTGCTCACCATCTGTGTGGGGCAATGTGACACTAAGCTTGATGAGGTTGGCATGTTCTGGGTCCTCGGTGCCGGTGTAGTGGAGCTTGGCAGAGAAAGGCTCAGCACCTACTGTTCCCACTTTACGAGGGTGACACATTCCTGCAGAGGAATATCAAACAAAGTGATTAGCACAGCGAAGTCATACTGAAGTCCTTTGGGTAGCCTACAGCTGTGCGGTAATCAGTTGAACGCAAAGCATCAAGACCCTAAAACCCCAAGATCACTATTGCTTGATTTGCTTTAATTGTATATTATTTATCAGTCAATCAAATACACAGTTGAAACAGTATGCATGAAGATCTTCAAGTAATTTGTGTGAATTCAAACTATGAGGCTACAAAGATTAAATTAAAGAAACAACCCAAATTAAACATTTTAGCACAAGTTAGACATACAAATAATAACAGGAGAACAATCTCACTCTAGACACTATTTCTGTTGAGAATGATAATTACCAAATAACAAATGTCTGTTAATCTTTAAAACTCTACTGATACCTCAAGATCCGGACAAAATACTGACAGATTCTTCTGTTGAACCCACCATATTTTTTACTTCTTGATTACAGAGTTCTTGATTAATGTTCTGTGGAGTTCCAATAATCAAGGCATTCACAATGTAATATACAGACAAATAACACATACTGTACATCCTTTTACCTCTTTATGGTCATTGATGGGTCCAGATTTACATTTTTAAAGCAGCAACTGTGTACGTTCCTATCAGTTTTACTATATTAACAGGATAAATCAAAGTACAGGAAAACATTTAAAAATAAACAATAAAAGATTTTAAGCTCCTGTATATACTTATCGATGCGGAATTTTGTCCAGTGGTTAGGACTGAACCCATAAACCTATCTAAAAACCTGTGGTGTGAACTAGAAGACAGAGTAACTATGATTTGAGCTGAAATATCCTGGTATAAAGCAGAATTCATAATGCTATCAAGCCACATAAGAGCCCCTGAAACACCAGCGTGTAGTTCTAATAACTCTTGAAGTTCAAATGCTGGTTTGCTCATAAGCAGCAGGGGATTGCCCATTAGGTCACTCAGCTGTATATCAGCTATGCAACATGTTCTCATTGGCTTTGTAGAGTTTAATTTTCTTTGGCATACTAATGGCAAGTTTGGAGTTACCATCTACTGTATCCATATTCTGAACCGCTTATCCTATACAGGGTCACAGGGAACCTGAAGCCAATCACAGGGGACAAACAAAGCAGAGGACATGACTGCATGCATGTTTTAGATGCTAATCAGCCTACCAGGCATGTCTTTGAACTGGGGGATTAAACTTGGAGTATGCAGAAGAAACTGGGTGGAGGTGGGAAGTGAATCCTCTAACATACAGTATGAGGTAAGACAAACCACTGTACTCCCCAACACTACTGAATGGCCAGTGGTTTTAAAATATTTTGTTGTTTGACATACAGTATATAATGTTGTTGTTCCAGGAGTTGCTCCCCTTTCTAAATATTGTGCAATCATGGGGCAAACAGAAACATTTCTATTGTAGATATATTGAATAGATTTGGGAAAGCGAAAGCATGTATAATGACTGCACTTAAGAAAACCTGAAGAAAAGAGGAAAGTGTCCTTTTTCAATGCTTCTGAACTAGTTTCAGGTGTTTTGTGTGGTTATTTTAGATGTTGTTATGAAAGCACTTTGCTGAAACTGACAAACAGACTGGCTTTATCACAGACAGATAAACAAAGGCATGTCTAACACGGCTCAAAAACTTCTGCTAGCTAAAAAAAAAGCTGCTAGACCCTGTGCTGGATGTTGTCGACTCTCAAGGCTATGAGTGGTTATTAATCTTATCCCACCCCAATAAAAATCTACATGAACCTCTGTTGCAATTGAGTTCAAATCTTGGTAAATTTCCAAATGTTTTAGATATGTGACAATATTATAGTCCTAATTGTACTTAATGTACACCTGCACATTTATGCAGTTCAGTATTAAATCAGCCAGTCACTGTGGCAGTAGCACAATACATATCATATGTCCAGTTCAAGTTACTGTACCAGAGTCTTTGCCTGAGATATACTGAGATGCTTTAATACTCACTGTTGTAAATCTGTGCTATTTTCTTTTTAACCTCTCTATTCAACAAAGCATTTACACCCACAGAATTGTCATTCACTCACTGTATTTTATTTTTATTTTTTTGCACCATTCTGGGTAAACTCTAGCGACTGTAGTGTTTGATCAGCAAATCCCAGGAGATCAGCAGTTTCCATAACTGACATGTTTGATGTAAACATTAATGGAAGCTCTTGAACTGTATCTGAATTGTCGTATACATTGTGTTGCTGCCACCTGATTGGCTGATTGGTTAACTGAAGAAATGGGTACGTGTACAGATGTTCCTATTTAAAGTGGACAATTAGGGTACTTTAAATGCATTAACCGACTTGCCCAGATCAGCGTTTGACCTCTTGTTTAACTTATGCAGTCATAGATATTTTATACAATTGTTTTGCTCATTGAAAGGAACCAATAATTATATATAGCATTGTACATACTACCTAAGAAATACAAAGACATTACTTGCAGAAGTGTATACTGTTCCACCTCTAGATCCAGTAACACTGTATAGAAATGATCAGGAAGTTTGCATGTTGCCTAACCCTCTTCCATGCTTATGGAAACGATGGGGCTGTTGAGCTCCAGGCCTTCATCCCCGTTGGTGTTAACGGCACGAGCGGCGCACTGGACCCGTGAGCCCGCTTGGAAGTAGATGGAGTCCAGCGTGATCATCTTCGAGGAGGTGAAAAAGGTGTCGATATCCACTTCCCTCATTGGACTGGTGACACCGTCTGGCCCAGTGGGGGCACTGACAAGCCAGCGATAGTGTGTTAGCGTGTCATTGATGTGCTCACTTGCACAAATCGAGCGCGTTTTCTCATATTCTGGGTGCTTAGTGTTGCATGCCTAGAGAAGAAGAAAAAGATTAGAAGTGCTGACTTGCAGTAAGTTAAGTAGACTGACTATACTCAGAAGGAATGTATGAATGTGTGTATGTGCAGATGCCCTGCAAAAGACCAGCAACGCTTCTAAATTGAGCAATATTGTTTTGAATGGAATTGAATGGCGATCCTTGATTTTGCTGCACAACCCTCCATCATCAGCACAGGGCATTAATTTATAACCACAGAAAAGCAACGGTGAACAAATACAGGCAGAGAGTAAGAGGGGAGAGGAAAAACAAAACCCTGGCCTGCCCCCAAACAAAACAATAATAACACCAGCTTCAAACAGCAAATAATGCTTCCTTAGCACGACTATAAATTTCTGAATCTGGAAGACGGTTTGCCTCGCATCCAAAGGGCTTCATCAGTTCTAATCAAAAACCCACAGTCCTCACTTACTATTATTAAGCCTTTGATTACATTGTATTTGCAATGAATAATGAATAATTTGTGCTAATTAGTTATGTTGGAGTTAGTTAATTATTTGATTACAATAGAGTCACAATATAGTTGAAACACTTAATAAAAGTCCTTCTCTTGACTTACCATTCATTCAAACTGATTAAATCACTTGGTAAAAATCTTCACAGGCATTACGACTGAAGATACAGTAATCAAACATGTACAAATAAATTCACCTCACACGCACTGATGAGCACATAATGAGGTTTTTGGGGTACTGCAAATACTAATTCTTTATTTGGTCGATTGTATTTTCCTCATGGTCACTTGTGAATTTACCAGAAACCAATCAACCCACCCTGCAACTGCCCCCCACAAAGCATCCTTAAGCATAATTAATAATAATAATAATAATAATACTGAGTAGGGGGGCACGGTGGCTTAGTGGTTAGCACGTTCGCCTCACACCTCCAGGGTCGGGGTTCGATTCCCGCCTCCACCTTGTGTGTGTGGAGTTTGCATGTTCTCCCCGTGCCTCGGGGGTTTCCTCCGGGTACTCCGGTTTCCTCCCCCGGTCCAAAGACATGCATGGTAGGTTGATTGGCATCTCTGGAAAATTGTCCCTAGTGAGTGAATGAGTGTGTGTGTGCCCTGCGATGGGTTGGCACTCCGTCCAGGGTGAATCCTGCCTTGATGCCCGATGACGCCTGAGATAGGCACAGGCTCCCCGTGACCCGAGGTAGTTCGGATAAGCGGTAGAAAATGAATGAATGAATGAATAATACTGAGTATCCTTATTACTGTTTAACACAAACTACTCAAACATTTGTGAGGCTTCTGCATTCTCTTTCTTTTGCTTTAGAAAGTATAGAATTTAGAACTAGGTATTGAATGACTTTAAATGAAGAATTTTTGCATTTTGCACCAGCTGGTGTTAAGAAGAGCAAGGATTTGCCTGTTCCTTTGTACTTCAAGGGCGCTTTTAAGAATACTGCATATATAATTGATGGTTAGACTTTGAAATTTTTAATAAAAACACGTTGCACCCTAACTATTGTGAATATTATATTAGAACAGGATGTGCATGGACTATACTGAGTCTTGGCTTCAGAAGTATTCAGTACAAAATTATTATTGTTTTAAATAAGTGCTAAAAACTATAGCAACATTGGGCATCCTTTAGCATTTTATAGGCCGTTATTGGTAGGACTGAGAGACATACCGTCACACAGACCACAGGATAGCCGGCTGGTGGGTGGGCATTGTGTACGGTCCTTCTGACATCATAGTGCAGCAGAGACACGACATGTGGCAGTGAGGGGAATGTGACGTCAGCCATGCTGTTGGTCTCTTCAATGTACACTATGGCCTTGGCCATCTATCGGTAAAAGAAAGAATTAATAAGGCATCGTAGCATGATGCTCCATTATTCATTACTATGAAGACATCTGACAGCTCTGATATATGTAATTAAACTATCTAATTAAATAAAAAAAGCAAGGTGTTTTCAAATATTATACAGGCAGCATGGTAACCATACGCTTGTACAGCCATAAGCTTGGACTGCCAGTTGAAATGTTTAATGCGTAGAGATGTCTAATACCGAAACAGACAAACAACACTATACCTGGATCTCAGCCACCATGTTTTCATCAGGTTTGAGGTGGATGGTGAAGGCTTCTCTCATTTCTCTGGCTCCATCAAACAGGACCTCCACATCCACAAAATGTTCTGTTTCACCTTCATTAAATTCAACATCTGCATATGTACACACAAATGTCAGCTTCTTCAGTGTGGGTGAAAATATAAAGAAATGTGGGGAATCTCTGCAAAACCTCTTCTGTACATTTATGCCGAGGGGCAGAGATTATTTCTTTAGTCCTTGCTCTACTTGGACTACATAATGAAAAAACAAATAACCCTGTGCTGATGCTAAAAAATCATTGTTTTTTAAAAAAAATATGTTATTTAACCTCAGGCCAAGCTTATTTGTAGCTAGCTAGAAATGTATAAATATGGTGTTGATTTGACCAGATCAATGCCATCCAGCAAACCTACAAACATTATTAACACAATCCAGCAACCCTACAAACATTATTAACACAATCATAAATCTTTAAGCATATCATATTTATATCCCGTTTTAATGTAAATACTTATCCCAGCTCAGATATTATCCAGATATAAAGGCTAAAAAAGAGAGAAATGTAGCTTGTCTCTGCAGAGCACTGTGAGCTTCCTCACCCTGAGAGATGGGGTGATAGTCTTCTCCTGACACAGCCGAACCGTCTTTAGTGTGTACTCTCACCACGGACACTTTGGAGGAATCACCCAGTCGGAGCACAGAGATCCTCACAACGCTCACCTTCCCAGACTCTTTTGGCTCATTCACACTCAACTTTGTCTCAGAAAACTTGATAATTGGCTCTAAGAAAGGGGTGAAATTTCAGTGAATTATTGAATTATGCATTGTTTTTATTTATATCCAATAAACTAATATAAAGATTATCTATAAGTTTTACTGAACTTGAACTTGAAAGGACACACTGTACAATTCAATGATTTTTATCTCTGCGATGCTACACTCTGTTACACCTAACATTTCAACCCTGAGGAATTTACAACACCATATTGAACACTAAATGAAATATTGAGGAATCAGGACATGACTACAGTATAAATACCTGACTGCTGCTGTAGCTATGTAGCTAGTTACATATTGTTCTAGTACTCTACAATAGTAGTATCTAAAAAGGGCTACAAAAGACATCCATTTTACTTGACATTTAAAAATGTAATGGCCATTTTGGTTTAACGCTTTAAAAGTGGAAAAATGTTGAAATGATATTCCTTCCAGCTCATGTGAAGAATTTGCAAATCCACAAAAGCAATAAAAATCGAACAGTGGTTTCTCTCTTACTGTCAGCACGGTCTTTAATCTTGATGAGGGTTTCATTCTTTGTGCCTATTGATGCTCCATACAGGGAGTCACTTGTAGCACTCCCGAGCACAAGCCTCATCTCTTCCTCTTCTTCATATAGCGAGTCGTCCACTAACGTTAAAACGCAAGGCTTCTCCGTATCACCTAGAGAGAATGAGATCAGAGAGATCCACACCTTTCATATGTATGAATCAGACAATGAAATGCACTGGAACACCATGAAATAGACCTATGAAAGAGATTATTTATACAGTTAAGAGATAAAATGAGACAAAGTCAACATTTCTTAATCAGCTGCTAAAAACGACTTGTATCATCTGCTTCGTGTCTAATTAAAATTAATGCATATCTTACCAAGCAGCTGTCTATAAAGTTACAGTTTTACATTTTTTCGTTTTCATTTGGGAAATGTTTAGTTCTTCCACATTGCTTTTGTAAAGCAAAATTCAGAAGGTTATACAGGATGTAATTGTGACCTCACACGTGCAGTCTGTAAAACGTCACTGCTATGTCATGCTTATCCTTTCTATCAACCCGATTGTCCCATGTGTAGGAAACAGCCAACTGATCAATTCATAGGACCATGATTACATATGTAACTTTACATTCTACTTCATTTGTTTAGATATTCCGGGATGGATTCCTTTAGTACCACTGGAGGCTGGGTAGTTGTCATGAGGGGTCATATTAAGCCCTAATGATGCACCTCACCAGATGATAAAAAGACTCACAGATATTGTTTACCAAACCAAAATAAACTAAATATCAGCACAAGATAATATGCCTAGTGTGCCACACTCTTGTGAAAAATGTCCATACTGCATACAATTGTTATGTGTCTGAAGTTTTGTAAAAATGTCTCTAGTGATGAGCAGTGGTCATGGAAGACATGGTGTATATACTATTCATTGCTGGTTGCATAGGCTGTTGAATGCTACATGCTGTTGTCATCCATAACAATTCAAAAATTCATTCCAATTTTCGATTTGGCCAATCATGTTCCAAATCAGACTGGTCCGATGCCTTTGACTCTACTCTGTCCGTGAACCACACTAGTTATCTGACTATTCACAAACAGATTGACTTCTACTTTGCCATAGGTGTTTCAAATCGAACCACCATCTTTTGGGTTTGTTAATCTATGGCATTGCCTTGCTGTGATTGTACAGACAGATTGTATCGGACTGACAGCTTCACAGCTCGAAGACACAGCAGGTGCATCTGAAACCTAGGTTTATATTTACAGCATTAACCATGATGCTTGAATTGTGCTCATTTAAATGTTAAGTGAAGACGTAGATCAGTGTTTGTTTAAAGACAGACAGTGTCTCAGCTGCTTGGACAGCCACCACCTGGTGCCAGGACAGTGAAAAGTCTTGGTGCATGTCTTCCCTGTACCCTGAGAGATGGTAGGTCAAGTCAGGCTGAGCTAGAGGTTCGATAAACCTGTGGTGTAAATTTGATTGAAAACTATACGACTAAGTCTGTCTGTCAGATATTTACAAACAATTCTTTAAAAAAAGTCCTAATCCCTTTCAGAAGAAAAGGTGCTGTAATAAGCTCTCTGCACTCCTAAGCTGTGCAAAAAGTAAAAACAAAGAAAAAGAAAATTATTAAAAGAAAAAAAGGATCATAAATCAAAATTTCCAAAAAAAAAGATGAAGATATTTATAAACATTTAAAAACATTATTTCTAAATAAAAAGGTATAATTTATATTTTCTTTATGTACTTACATGTTCAAATTAAACAGTAGTTTCTTTTGCATATTTTCTATTAAATATTGATTAAATAAAAATAAATAATAATAATGTTTTCATAGTGAAATTTGACACTTCAGACAAGTAACACAGCACAACCAGCACAGTATTCCTAATAACCAGTTATTACCTGTATTACTTCCTGTTAAACTTGGTCATGTGTTTGTCTTTCAAATAAAACCATCCAAACAGGTGGCCAAACTCATCTCCTCACACATGCTGTGTTGTCTGCATTTACCTGGTAAGAAGGTGATGATTGACGCATCAGTGTTGGGTCTCTCTTCGAAGTCACTGGCCACCTGAGCAGATCCCTGGCGTGTGTAACAGCGCACGGTGGATTGGTGTGTGATATCTCCACTGCGCTGGACCACAGCAGTGAGACGTCTATCGCTCTCTTCTCCGGTCAGAAGAGGATGTTTAAACTGCATCTTTGGTACTGTAACATTAGAGATTGATAAGGAATTCAATCTATAAACCAAAACATATAGATATACAACGGTGTCCACAGTGGGTTCGTGTAATAGTACACTAACTGTCAGAGATGGAATCGTTGATTAAGACGGTGGCTTTTGCCGGCTCTCCCAGAATCCCATTTGAGGGTAAGCGCAGAACAAGCTCAAATTTCTCAGTGCCCTCAAGCAGCGGCTGGCCGAGATCGTCCAGAATTGTGACTCGAACGGTTTGCATGGTCACTCCTGGGGCAAAGTCTAAATTCTTACTGATTCCCACGTAGTCCACTCCAGCTAGAAGACAAAAGTGAAGAAAGAGACACATAACATTATATTCATTAGCTAAAAGCTAAACACTATTGATCAAAGTAACATCAGACAAACAGGTTCCTTAGCTCACTGATACTCTATAATCTTCTTTCAGCAGGGATCCTGTTCAGTCTTCAAAAGGTGCTGTGAAAAGCTCTGAGCACTCCTGAGCCGAGCAAAAAGCATACAGAAAACATTTGTTCTTCCACAAAGAAAACTACAGGGAGCTCCCTCTGCTCTAAACAGCCCTGTGTTTCCATTATTTCCACAAAGGTCTGAAGACCTGGTCTTTAGACTGTATCTCTGATGCAACCTTTACTTGTATTGGAGTCTTTTTTTTTGCTTTTTATTATTTATTCCTTTCATTTATTCCTTTCCATCATCATCATCATCATCACTAAAATAACTATTTTTGTAGTTGTGCTTGAGTTTTTATTTTGCTACGGTTTGCCCTTTGAATTCATTTACTGAACCTTGTATTATTGTTTGGTCGTTTTGTCACCCCATAGACCACAGAGCTCAAACTGTTTGTCTCTTTGCTTTAAAATTAATTTGTTGTGGGTTTATTTTCTTTAGCAGATGATAAGACTCTGCTAAATAACTAAATGTAATTTGACTTCCAAGCTGTTCATGTTTTACACATAACTGTATGCTAAAGCTTTACCACCTTTTTCCTTATAAAGATTTTTTAGATAGATATTTGACTTCTTAATTAACCTTCTTTAATTACTATCTGATTTTTTTTCTCCCATATATCAGTTTCAGCCATGTGCTGTTAATTATCTAATGCTGCAGCATTATCTATAAACATAAAAATCAATTCAGTAATGCATTCTTGACAATGCAACACTACAGCTGGGCAATTTTTTAAAGGCATTTCTTGTATGCTTTTAATAAGAACTCAAAATTGATTCTTTTTTCTTTTGTGGGATCCAGAATAACATCGCCCCCTTAAAATCGGTGGCTATTGGGGCTCATTTATTTCAGCTTGCTTTCGCTGAGACAGCCATAACATACTATCTGCATTGTCTGAGTATAACGATGAATGTGCGGTGGATGACTATCTTGATAAACAACTTTGAAGGAATAAACAGACTTATTCTTTGTTCAAAATACAAATTACACAAATGGACAGATGACAAAACTGTTTGGTTTTGTTCCTTGGGTTGAATGAAAGAACCGGATATTGGCGAGAACAGGTTGACTCAGTCTTTGCTATTCAGAAGGGACACGGCTTGATGAAAGACTTGACTTTATAGGATAGGATCGTGCTGCCAATGTGCCGTTCAGTGAGTGTGTGCCGTGTTCTTGTTTGCATGCTTAATAGCTTTATATAATGAATAAATCCTGGCATATTAATGAAGGCTAATGGTTTCATAATAGCAACAGCAACTTACTAGCTGGTAGTAGAACATTTGTAGCCATCTCATTTTAGCATCACTGACAGCAGTGATTCACTATATATATATATATATATATATATATATATATATATATATATATATATATATATATATATATATATAGATAGGCGTTGATCTATACCTTCAGCTGACACTGGATCAGTTTTACGGGATCGGACAGTGATGGTGGCAGGTTTGGAGAGGTCCGTTCCGGTCCTCCACACTCGCACGTCAACGTGACCTTGGCTCTCGTCCACGTGGTACTCTGTATCACTGAAGTAGAACACAGGAGCTGCGAGAAAACAATACATTTTAGTGGCATCAGTGACCAAATTACTGCAGACCTATTTGTATTTTGCAGTAAAATTCACTTTAATTAAAGAAAGATAATGGTTGATAATGTTGATAAAAATACATGCTCATAAGAGTAGATGGTATATACAGACTTTATACTAAGTCATGTATTGCTCATGGTCAAATACTTATTTCACACAATCAAATACAAATTATAATATTTATAACTTTTATTTAATGTTTTTTTTCTGGATATCTTTGTTTTTAACGTTCGTATAAAAACTATGGACTGTTCATTCCTTTTTTAAGGGGGTAAACGTACAGATAATTATTTCCCCTAATTCTGCAGCATGAGCCATTTCATGATTTTCATTAAATAAAAAAGTATTTTTTGTCACAATTGGGTTTGATGAGTTTTTGCTTTCTGTAGCACAGAATTTTTGCTTTCACCAGAGCTCACACCTTGGGGAGATTTTGGGCTAACATGTTAGACACTACTTCTCTACCACCATCATCAAAAGCACCAACCAAGGAACAATGAACAAGTCTTTTGGAACAATGTTTAACAGTGAGGGATTTGGGAAATCAGTGTTGAGGTACACTGAATTTGTATTTCCCCCCATTTAATTTGTCACCCATGTTTATACAGTAAGAAGCTGAGATTTTTCAAAGATTTACCTAAAAGACAGCTTTGCCATCACAAATGCTAGACATAGAAATAGATTACTGACTTCCATTGACAAAAGGTAACATGTTAATTTGTAGTTAATCAGAGGAGGGTTAGAATTAAACTACACTAAAAAAAAGAAAGGGAACACTTAACCATCACAGTATAACACCAATTTAATTAACTTCAGGAATATCAATCTGTTCAGTTAGGAAGCATAAGTAATGGGGAAAGAGTTTCACCTGCTTTGGGTCAAATGAAAGTTACCAAAAGTGCAATGGAGAGGCAACAGCCAGACAATTCCCTAAAAGTGAATGGTTTTGCAGGTGGTGGCCACAGACAATTAATCTCTTCTTATCCTTCTTTCTGACTGATTTGTATCTAAGTTTTGTGTCGCATGAGGCAGTACCTGCAGGTTGCTCATTCAGATTGCATGGCTAGTCTACCTGCTCCGGGTTGTCACATCCATACATGCCATTAGAAGGAGATTTGGTGTTTCTCCCGGCACATTTTCAAGAGCATAGAAGAGATAGAGGGAGATAGGCTGTTACAGGAAGAGAGCTAGGAGACAGGGCTATAGAAGCAGCAGCAGGACTGGTATCTGCTTATTTGTGTGAGGAATAACAAGAGGAGTCCTACAAAATGACCTCCAGCAGGCTACTGGTGTGCATGTTTCCTACCAAACTGTAAGAAATGAGAAGAGACTCCATGGGGGTGGCATGAGGGCCCAGCATCTTCTAGTGGGTCCTGTGCCAGAGAACACCAGAACAGGCTGGTCTGCCGTTGGTACAGTGTTCTTTACACGGATGAGTGCAGGTTCACACTGAGCACATGTGACTGATACGAAAGTGTCTGGAGATGTCGTGGGAAATGATATGATGCTTGCGACTTCATTCAGAATAACTAGTATTGCGGTGGGCCAGTGATAGTCTGGAGAGGAATATCTTTTTCAGGGTCACACAGACTTCCTATTGCTAGCCATCGGCTTTCATGGGACTCCCCCATGGATGTGGTAGATCAGTGGTTAAGGTGTTCGACTACTGATCGGAAGGTCATTGGTTCAAATCCCTGGTCCACCAAGTTGCCACTGCAGGGCCCCTGAGCAAGGCCCTTAACCCTCAATTGCTCAGGTGTATAAACTGAAATAAAAAAAATGTAAGTCACTCTGGATAAGTGTCTGCTAAATGCTGTAAATGTAAAATCCCCCAAACCAGACAGTTAATTAAAAAAAAACCAGACAGGAATAAAAAAAAACAGCTCACTCAACTTTTTTGCTCACCATGACTGTAAAGGGTGATTTTACGGGTTAGTATATCCTTCCTGGCAGCTCCAAACTCTGCCCTATCATTTTGGTGTTTACATTGTGTTTATTGCACCATTCTGTATAAACTTCAGAGACAATTGTGTATGAAAATCTTAGGAGATCAGAAACTTTTGAAATACTCAAACCACCCGAAATGGCAGAAAGCATCATGCCACAGTCACAGAGATTGCATGTTTTCCCAATGATGTCCTGATGATGTGAAATCCAACTGATGTTTGAGGCAATCTGCTTGATTTTCCACACTGTACTGCTGCAACTTGACTGACAGCATACACGTGCAAGTGTACAGGTGTTTCTAATAAAGAACTGGTGAGAGCGTGTATATTCTGAGCATGAACAGTTTTGAATAAAACTTTTAATGTAGAAGTAGGTTTAGAAATGTGGAATGCTTGGCTAGCGCTGAGCTGCTACTCAGTAAGACAGCTACAGTATATGTGCAGACAATGCAAAAAGCTCCTTTCAGTGAGACTGAAAGAGAAACTTTACAAAAGATTGAATCCTCTGTGATTGCCTCCTAGTCTAAAAAAAGCAGTACAGAATAACCTGATTTAAGTCTGATTTATTAAGACCCTCACAGACACAAGCTTGTCATGGTTTTAATATCTCAACCCTGAGATGAAAGTGTATTTCTGACGCCAAAAAAAAAAAAATCTTTAGCAGGTAATAAAGTGAGGTTGGTTTGAATTTAACAATGTTTCTTTAAAAAAAACAAAAAAACAAAAAAACAGAAGGAAACAAAGCAATAAATAAATTGCTATCTTTTCCGTCTTCTTTACCCTTAGAATTAATTTAGCTATTTTTACAACAAAGGGTGGAGTACTGTTACTCAGAAGCAGTCAGTGATTCTGGACAAGGCTACTTCAGAAATGACAGCTTTACAGTCTAAGGCTACATATCAAAGTTGGCATTTTAAAGGTATAACATAACATTTGTTTGAAAGTTGATTTAAATGCTTCATATTTGATGAAATGCTTTGATTCTGAGGGACTGTCTGAGTACTCCAGACAAAACCAATAATTCAGCCTCCACTGCAGTAACAGCATCTCTGTCTGCATTGAGGTACCAATTAGAAGCAAAAGTGACAAAAGCTCTCTAAAGACATTCCACACAATTATGGAGGACAGATACACATTTAAGCAGGATGTGGATGTTTTCGTTTCACCGCTCAGGAATCAGCACCAAAGGCATTTCTCCTTGCAGCTGTGTTTCTGTTGGTGCTTTTGCCGAGTGACTAATAATGACTTCATCTTCAGTTCAGTAAATAAACTTTCTTGTCCTTATTTAATGATGTCTCAGGCACAGCTTCTGCACTGTCTTAGTGTGTGGTCTCGTTGGACGCACTGATAGACGGATGAGAAAAGAGAAGCAGAAAAACACAGTCTCATTTTGACAGCAGTAAATGTATCACTGCACAATGAACCAGTGCCCTGTTCTGCAGAAACTCAACACCAACTCTCTCAGCTTTTAATCTTAGGAGTGCTTCAGTGCTAATGGATAAACAACTTCAAGCCATAGGTTTGGGCTGTGTTTGTTTTGGGGAAAGAAAATCCATTAGCATTCACAAAGAGAGGGAGGAAGGAAAAAGATGCATGAGAGAGAGAGAGAGAGAGAGATCTTGCAATATATTTTTGAATATGTCAATATATAGTAGTACTTACATTTTCCTTAATCCTGAAAATATTTAAATATGTTTAAAGCCACTACTATAAATATATGATACTGTAGCACATATTTTTCTTCGTGTGAATTTTGTAAACAAAATTACGTCTCAATTCCGTGTGCATCATCCACATGGCACACGAATGTGTGCCTCCACACTCCACATATATTTGAGTCATATTCAGCTTCGTACCGCTAACAAGCATGGAGAATCGTCAAACCTATGAGTCAAGTTCACTACGAAGTTAAGAAGAGGACAATTGGCTATGCAGACATGAAATAATCTTGTCACATGCACATGCATACACAGCATGTTTCAATTTGTCATCAGGTTTACTCATAAAAGGTATATGCAGATTTAGATAATTACAACACAACTCATGTATTTGATTCATTACCGTATATAGCTTATCTATGATACATAATCAGATATAAAGGTCAAGATCTGTTCAATGCCTCTGTCTTTCCATCCATCTTAGGATGCAACCAAATATAAATACATTATTTGGATTGACCAGATAAAATATTTATAAATGAATAAGGAAACCTGGAGGTTTTTACATTTTTTAAATGATGCAACCTTGCTGATGGGAAATTGAGCAAGGCCCTAAAGCATCAACTGCACAGATGTACAAAAATGTAAGAAGCTATGGATAAGTATGTCTTTCTTTAAATGTTGTAAATATATCCTGTAGGCCGGTGTGTATTATTTCCTCATTATTTCCTGTACATTTAGGCAGGTAAAAGGTCTAGAACTGTCATTGCCAATGAAAAAAGTTAGTCTGAAACATTAAACTCAGAGATATAACAAAACTGTTGTGTGTGGCCAAATCAAGTAATTTATACAGTCTTTAAAAGAAAGAATGTGCTAGAAAGCTCACAAACACCAAAAGACCTGGAAGATCATGGAAAACAAGAATTATTTGTCTGTTAATAAAAAGTTGATCTGATAAAGGACTCTCTCCAGGTTGCACAGTAGGTCAACCTGTGTCAAAGTCAACAATCAATAGAAGCCTTGTACACATCTTTACTATATATATTACAGAAATATAAAACAACAACAAGGGGAGAAAACAGAGAAAGAACAAGACAACAAATTCATTATGAGGACTAATTCACTCGAGCTTGCATGGACTCCTTAAGATTTTGCAAAACTTTATGATCCACTTTAGATCACATCCTTCAGATCAAGGGATGAGGATAATCATACCTTTTGTAAAATGCAGATTACATTATTAATATCACAATTTGCATAAGCATTTACTGTTTTTGTTTCCAATTTTGAATTAAATTAAAGAAAAAAATTCCATTCATTTTCTTTTTTAATGCCGGTTTTTTAAATCCCACATTACACGAATACATGTGAACACATTAGCAGTAGATGTAGAGGTAGACTGGGGTGTTATTGAGTTGGACTACAGATAAGAAAGAAACTACTAACAGCTATCACGCTCTCGTTGTCTGATACACACAAAAATGACCATGCCGCCAAGACCTGAAAGGAACCGAGAACCGGTTCTTCTTCAGAACCGGTTCTGTTAACAGGAACCGGAACAGCGCGGAATATTTAAGTTTCGGTTCCAAACGCGGTTCCGATGCGATGACGGGCAAAGCGCTGTGAGCGGTCACTTTAAATAGCCATGTCTTACCTCATGAATATTCATTGTTTACACTGTTTACAGTCACGCAACCAAATTAACGCAGCTTACCACAGAAATCAGTCACTCGCGCTGCTGTGCTGAGGTACGCTTTGTGTTAAACACAGGGGCGGTTCTATCCCTCAGTGTTTTAGCCCTCAGTGAGAAATTGAAACAGGAAGAGTTTTATATTATATATTATATGACTACATAGTAAGCCAAAAGTTATGGTATTATTAAATGGCAAAAGTGGACACCAAAATTTTATGCATGATGTAATGATGCCAGTCTTGAATCAAATCAGTTCATGTATGTGTGCATTCTCTACAAACAGTGTGTCCAATGAATGCAGTCATTAATAAAAAATATTCACAAGACAAAGACCAAATCAATAAATGTTATTTTTATTTAGTATTGAATGGATTGTTTGCATTAATATTTTGTTTGTGCTACAACTCTGGTAATAAGAATAGTGAAATTTCACTGCTTTTGGTTGCCGTCTTTGCGGTTTAACCGCTGATTAACGTTATACTGTAGATAAACGCCTCCAGCTCTGACTGCGCGTGAACGCTGCGCGTGCCTGTGCTTCTCCGTTCAAATAAAGCAGACAGCTGATGACGCACTTTTGAAAGACTACAACGCACGCGCGTAAAAGCAAAGAAAAAAATCGCTCTTGGATCAAACTGATAAATAATTTTCTTTCCAATCGAAAACATGTCCTGCATTTTAACGTAATTTTTATTTTTTATTTTTGAAAGAAAAAATGATACTTATAGTTTTAGGGTGGCTGAGATCACAGACAGGGGGGCTGGAGTCACCCTAAAAAAAACACACTTTAGACTTTTTTTAGACATGTTTAACTTAAACTTAAACTAAAAAAAAGTCTAAAGTGTGGATTCATTTCCAAAGCTACAACAATGAAGCAAATCTACCCCTTCTGAGAGGTTTTTCTTCACAGTTGGAGATACAATAAGCCAGGAAAGGTCTCGTCTTCTCCCAGAGAAAGCAGACGTTAATTTTTCTTCAGAAAAATTGATAACTGTTTTGCTAAGTTGTAATTATGGATGTTAAATATGATGTTGGATTTATTTAAATTGATATGAATTGAAATGCTCTGTTTAAAATATTTATAGAGTGATTAATAAACACAAATGGAATTGTTTAAGTATTGTGCATTATTTCTCACATTTCTTTTATTATGGAATCGGAATCAGAACCGGGAATCATAAGGCAGAACTGGAACCGGAAAATTTCTTTTGATACCCAACCCTACTTACAAATCAAACCCTTCTTTTTTACACCCCCAGGCACATGCTAGATCACCTCAGGTGAGGTGGCACTTCACATTCTTCTGCTGGAGGGCTGGGGTGTGTCACTGTGTATATAGCAAGCAGACAATACTACTGAATGCAGAAAAAGCTAACTTTATCTAGTTTACAATATACAGAAAGAGCTTATACAGGTTATAATCTCATGAGCCTAGGTTTTATGTTTGGTGTTAACGTCAACGTAATTTTCATCGCCATGCCGTTTTGTAACTTTTACTTTATTGTGTAGGTGATAAGGCACATTATATTCACTGCACGTTCTCCACATGTTCAGAAAACCATTACCTACTCTACCTCTGCCTTTGTACTCACATACTTCTGAACATCAATTCAAAATGTCTGATGGAACCATCTATAGTAGTTAATCAATAATTAGCAAAATGTCCTAAGAGGAAACAATCCTAAACTAAACATTGCTCTTAAAATGCATCTCTACTCAACAATGTTCCAGGGGTTGCAATTTAGATTCAGTGATAAGAGAGTTAGATATGCAAGAGATGCAATCTATAGCTCTCAGGATGGAAGACAGTGAGATATTTCTGGGAACCTCCGTTACCTACGGGGCGTATGCGTGTGCCTGTGTGTGCGTGCAGAGGGTTTTTTCTGTGTTAAAGAGCACTTTACATACTGCAGCATGCCAAAACAAGCTACTCAGAGTAAAGCTCTTACAGAGAAGCTCTTTCCTCCTCCATCTAACATGAACACAAATCCAGATTATAGCCACAAGTAAAATTCAGCTCCATGTGGACCACAGTCCAAAAAAAAAAAAAGAAAATGAAATATTCACACCATCATCCACCTGCTTGGCCTAAAGCACACTAGATTACACTAAGCCATGTTCAGGTTATAAAGTGGATGCTGGGTATATAAGTGGCTAGTCATGTGCATGCACACGCTCACATACAAATACATGCACTACGGTCTCTTGATACACAATATGATCATATATCATACCAAGAACTTCATTAATCTCCTCGAAATAGCTCAGACCTGCTTTATTCATAAGCTGCTGGAGAAGGTGCACAATAAACCAGAAACACAAAAAGAGCCGAAAGCGCAAATATCCAGTGTTTATGACTGAAACACAATGATCCCCTTTAGACCAGAGAAGCAAGCAGATTTGAACAACCTCGTCGTAATCCATTCTTGCAGGTGTATAAAGGGAAACAGAGCTTCTAGATGGAAGACTCTCCTGTGCACCTGGTAAACTGTGTTATAAAAATACAATAACAAAAAAAAACGGATGGATGTATGTTGTGTAAAAAGTCGATGATGTCCATATACTTGAATGAACAAAAATGTGAGATTATACAGCATCTTATAATTCTAATGTTTTCCTTTTAGAGTGCTGTTATTCTCAACACTGATAATGCCAATAGTGTGATGATAAACACTGGGAATTGGCCTTACTTTAGTGAATATTTATTTAACTAATTAGTTTTTGTTAATCTGGTATACTGTAAGTATTTATAGTTTTGTTTGTTTACCACTCTTACCTTAAGTAGCTGATTAAAAAAAAGAAAGAAAGAAAGAAAGAAAGAAAGAAAGAAAGAGGAGAAAAAAACAAAAAACAAAACCCAAACTGTGTTTCTTGTTACTTTTATTTGTGTGCAATCTCTTACCATCGTCCAGGTCTGGTAGGATGCTGATGCGTGTGCTGGGGTATTCGGAGCCGAGGCGGCCGCCTAACACCATGCTGAGAGAGACGTTAAAGCTTTCCTCAGGCTCATAAATGGAGTCGTCTATGATCACCACACGGCAAAGTTTCTCCGTCTCTTCTTTCTCAAAGCGCAGAACGCTGCTCTGTCCCTCTGGTCTGGAGATGTAGTCCGAGAAAGAGAGAACCGTGCTGGGGACTGTCCCTGTAGCCGAGCCTACAGAGAACACCATACCATAAAGACAAGAAGAAAATTAATTCAAAAAACAATGGCTGTATGTTTTCTGAAAACTAACAATGCCTCTCTCTTTTTCAAATTCATCTTTTAAGATGCATTTAAACATTAAAGCAGCATTAATGAAAGATGGCAATAATGGCTCATGCACCACAGCATGGTTGAATACTCTGTTCTGTTTCTAATGGGCTTGAGCACTTTGCAACAGTCAGATACAACACACTTCGTTTCATGTCCAACACAGGAAGAGACTTTAATGAATTTGTATTTATTGTTAGTGAGTTCTCAGGTGTTATGTATTAATCTCTAAAAAAAAAAATTCAGTTTATGTCAATTTATGTTACACCTCAGTATCTACTTCAGGAGGTGTTGATTACTTTCCTGTAACAGTAGCTTGGACAGTGTTTAAGCTATAATATAAATCACAGGTTTATTTTAATTATATTAATGCACTCATTCTAACCTTGCTTTTGTTTCTATAAAAACAGCACAGGGAAAAAATTGTCATTATATAAGAAAACAATTATGATGTTTTCTATAAATCTTTAAAACATAACATTTAGTCATGAACATTTAGTCATGACCACTATGAAATGTAACTTTAGGGTGTCAAAATAAATCTCTATACATTGGGCAAATTAACACTTTTTATTCCCCCAAAATCAAGATTTTAATACTTTTTTACATTTCTACTATATTTTTCAGTATTCTCTTGAGAATGCCTTTGACAAAAAGGAACATCATAATGGCATAGCAGGAAAAGGATCGCATTCAAAGTGCAAGTGCATGCGTGTATTGTGTTAAGATGCATCAGCATGAGTTCGTCATGAGCAGTAGAGACAGACTCCCAGCATGTGTTTTCAAAGAAATGTCAATCATTTAGAAGATGTTTTGTAAATAAAGTGCTAGTGTTAATTTGCCCTGCCTTTTGAGATAGCTGTAAAAAGAAGTAGTTGCTGCTCATAAGAAAAATCGGACTTTGCACTAGTATCTCACCACCTTAATCACTGATTATTTTTCTATAACAGCATCTCACATCATGTTCATTTCTCACAATAATAAATCAGCATTTACCTTCTGACTACCATCTGTTACTGTAGTTACTGTATCTAGTGCAGTTTCTAAACAGTCAGAATCCATCAACTCATAAAATGCCTCAAGACAAAAGAAAACTACATTTTGCTCACAATAATAAGTAATGGGTGTTACTGTGTCTTCCTATCTCCTGTACCAATCTATATTTATTACAGTGGCACAGATGGTTGAACGTACCTTGCAGCGTGTAGCAGAGCACCATCAGCTCCTCGCTGACGTCTCCTCTTCTGTGTAACGGGACGAGCAGCTCTCCGGTGTCCTCCTCGACAACAAGTCTTGCCTGGGGAATGAAGACTGTAGACTCTGCCAAAAACATAAAGTGTTATTCTTCTCTTGGCATACAAAAATGTCAGCAACAGTAAAAAGTTCCGGCTGAGAAGAAACCAATTTAAAGAAGCACTTAAGATGGGCTGATTATTCAAAACCTTATAACGGAGTTTGGGTTGAGGAAATTCCTCACTAAGGCATTTTTGCACTCACAAAAATGGAAAGAAATTGATTGGTGCCAATCCCAGACTGTTCCATTTTTTTTAAAGGCCTTTATGTGACTCAATCTTTCAAAGGCTTTGTGCATTCCACAATTGCTGGCCAGAGTGGATGAACTGCCTAGCTGAATAGGAGTGCACTCAGGTATTTCTATTTTCAAATATCACAAACAAGTCACCATTATATACATTATATACATATACAGTATACATTATATACATATTGTACATATATACATATACTATAGCTGAATAGGAGTGCACTCAGGTATTTCTAATTTCAAATATCACAAACAAGTCACCATTATATACATATATACCTATATACCATTATATACATTTTAATAGTGCATTAAAGTGGGTGAGTGAGTGAAAGTCAACCAGTCAAAAGAAGGATGTTTTTCGCAATGTTATAAAATAAGCAAAGGGACATACAAGCTGGTTTTCTCTATCCAATACAAAAATAAAATCAAATATCAAACTCTGCTCTCATCCCAGATCTTCACACTTAGACTCATTAATCCTGATCCGTCACTCACATCTCTACAATGTTCAGCACACCATAGACGGCGTTTCTGCTTCTGCACGGCTCACATAGACAGGCAGGGAGTGTAGGCAGGAAGAAATACAGGGCAAAGCACAACGTATAGATTTTAGACTGTGCTTGTTACTTTCAAAAGGAATGACACTACTCCAGATCTTAATGAGCGAGAGATCCTGGATTGCAGTCCACACATTCTCTAGATGTTATTTTCTCTCTCTTTACCTCTTTCAGCCTCAATCCGATCTTCCACAGCACACACTGGAGAATCAAACTACCCCAGAATTGTCATTACTTCCTCTGCAATGCTAAAGACTGATCCACAAAGACCAACAATGTTATATTTCCTGCAGAATTTTCTGCAATTATGAGGCCACAACAAGAATAACTGAGCATTTTTAATCGCCAGTTCCTTTATTTTTCCAAATGTAGGTTAATTGCTACTGTAACTTTCTTTTAATTTTTCAAACTAGCTCTAGCAAGTAAACATATTCGGCTCCGAAACCCAACACTGAATTTCTTTAATATATTAAATGAAACCTCCTTGATATAATAAGATATCAAATAAAGAGTATAAATTAGCCCATCCTGTTTGAAAAATACACAAGCTTGTAGTTATTGGGCATGTTGCACTTATTTACAAAGGTATAATTAGATGCAAAAAAACCCTGAATATTTAACTTGTTTTTATGATCAGCGTTGCATGTTCAGAAAGTTCAGTTTTCCCAGAAGACTGAAAATGCTAGTTACATCTTGCATTATGTGCATAATTATGTGCCACCTAGTACACTGATTGAAGACAGTGACATGCTGTTCTCAATTTTAAAACCAATCAAGTCTCTTGTCTGTACTCACATCCAGGTGGAATGTACTGACCCTAACTCTCCAAAAGCTGAGTCTGTCTGTCTTCAAATAAAGACTGAAGACTGTTCTTTTCAGTAAACACTTAATGTACTTCACCTCTCACATTAACTGCTGTATAACAGTCTATATACTATGGTCTAATTATGGCCAGGATGCACAGTATAGCCTTATAGATTTATCAGACCATTGTTTATTTGTACTAGTGTGGACGTGCCTTTCAGCAGAGACTTCAATGCTTGTGGTAAAATGCTGCAAATGTCAAATGTAAATATTAAACCTGCTCTTCATTCACATCCTTCAAGTGAGTTTCGGATTCGATAAATTACACTCTAGGTGATAAATTAATCTATTTGCAAGATTGCTTGGTTTAAATGCCCCAAATTAAATATTCATTTAAACAAACAAGCAAAACAAGCAGTTCTGAAAGATATTATTATATCACCTTGAACATTCAGTTCAAATCATTAAGTTCACAGTGTTTCTTTTCTTTTTTTTTTATTTCCTGCTACTATGTTTGTTTACACCAAAAATGCTGAAAAAAAAATACTACCGCACCACTCTATGCACTCCTTACTTAAGAGAGACTGTATTTGCATTTCTTTTAAATTTGTGACCCAGTCTTCAGTTCTGTCCAGAAAATTGCAATCAGCATCACTGTTCAGTGAATGCTGCCGAAAAGAGAGCCCTTTTTTATGTTCTTCATACAAATCCCAAAGCAACATCAACGTCAGCAGCCAATTACAGAAAGCTGGGACAGAGCACTGGGGTTAGATTTTATACCGAGGGACGCTGTTTTTTTTTTTTTTCCTTTTTCATACTTGTTCCTCAGCTACAAGAAATGGACTGAGTGATAATGCAGCATGCATTTTACACCGAAAACCTTTTAACCTCAGATTCCATATTCTGTTTCACGTCGGCTGTTTAATATAGCTGAGGCAACCGGACCTGCATTATAATCATGAACGCTTGAGCAGATGAATCCCTCAGATTTGGGTTAAACATCTGTACTGCATGACTAAAAATCTTCATACTAATGCCACAACTCAGGGCAAGTGGGTCAGACACATTGATGGAAAAACCCAGCACTGTGTTAAAATATTAATGTGTATTGGAGTTCATCTGGAAGGATGAATATAGGCCCACACTAAAAAATAAATAAATAAATAAATAAAACTGCAAGCTCTTAAAAGGGTAATAACTCTGAAGCACAGACAGTAGAGCAAAACAGCATGCCTGGAGCATGTATGCTAGTCAAGCGTCTCCTCTTCTTCTACATTTCTGACATTAGAGAGAGCCATGTATCGCCAACACGTTAGGCTTCCCAATGGATTCTGGCCTCGGCAACAACAAATCCTGCCGTAAAACCGGTAATTAGCTCACAAGGGAAGCTGTAGAGTTGTTGTTTTTTTAACATGGAGAAATAAGTTCACTCTAAGAGTGCATCAGCTGTATTTGTATGATAGATCTGAATTATAATTAACAAGAGACTTCACAAAGCCAATAAAGGAATTCACGCACATACACACTGAGAAACAAAAATAAGCCTTTGGATATTTATAGCCTACAAATCTAAGTTTGCTTTTGAAAGTAAGAACGTGAGACTCCCACGGCAATGCAGGAGACAATGAAGCTAATGCCAACGTATCTAAAGGATAATTCTCGACAGAGAAAGGCAATTTAAATTACCCGAGCTAAGCTGCAAGTTTATCATGACAAAGATTTTCATTAGCAGCTCCTCTGATGCTTAATTAGAAAGCAGGGGTTTTGTACATATACCTCTGCATAAAATATATACAGCGTTTGGACAAAAAAAACTCCTAAAATCCTAAAAGAGTGTTCTTCCTGGAGAACGTTATTGGCTAGACATGTCAAATTCCTATTAACACTAAGTGCAAATTACCACAAGAGACTAGATGTCCTTTAATGTCTTAATGCTGGGTGGTTAATAGAAGCTTGAAAATGATGTCTACTTAGATGCGGGAGAAAAATGGATGTTGATAATAGCCAGGAGGGATGATAAAGTGCTTAGATAATTACTACTTTTAAAAAACATCATTAAAATTAGGGTTACTTAATTGTATTTATGGCATAGAGAGAAGGAATCCATGCTGACAGACATGCTTAAACCCCCCCAGATATACAGTATTGTGCAGTAACTCAGGCCACACTGAAATTTTGGTCTTAATGGAGAGGAATGTTAACGGTTCGTTTTTATGTAGAATGTAGCATTGCTTAATAAGTAAAATTTATCTCAGAACTTCTCTTTTGTAGGACTGAAAAAACTTACTTTGGTACTTAATGATTATGTTCTCTATTACTCTACGCATTATACTCTAGTTATTATACTCTAGTTATTATACTCCATTACTCTTCTTCTACTTTCGGCTTTTCCTGTTACTCCACCTAACTCTATCCTTAACATCCTCTACTCTCGCACCAATTAACTTCATGTCCTCATTTAACACATCCATATATCTCCTCTTTGGTCTTCCTCTTGACATCTTACCTGGCAGCTCCATCTCCAGCATCCTTCTACCAATATAACCATCTCTCTCCTCTGTACATGTCCAAACCATCTCAATCTAGCCTCTCTGACCTTGTCCCCAAAACAGCCAAACTGAGCTGTCCCTCTGATCTGCTGTTCCTAATCCTGTCCATCCTCATCACTCCTACAGAGAGCCTCAACATCTTTATCTCTGCAACCTCCATCTCTGCCTCATGGCTTTTTCTCACTGCTACAGTCTCTAACCCATACAGCATAGCTGCTCTCACTGCTGTCTTGTACACCTTTCCTTTGATTCTTGCTGACACTCTTCTGTCACACAACTCTCTGACTTCATCTGTCAACCTGTCTATCAACATAACAAACAAGAAGGGACTCAAAGCTGATCCTTGATGTAGTCCCACCTCCACCTTGAACTCCTCTATCTGACCTACAGCACAGCTCACTGCTGTCATACTCCTCTCTTACATCCTGAACTACTCTGACGTACTTCTCTGCCACTCCTGACGTAGTCAGACAGTACCATAGCTCCTCGCTCTGCACCCTGTCATACCATCACTGTACTTTCTGAACTGAACTAAACAAAGGTTAATTAACATCACTCTACTTAAGACATAAATAAAGGAATATGTGGTTAGTCTAATATTTTAGGTATTAAAATCTAATATTAAAATCCAGTATTAAATTTCTAAACAAAACATGATTTCATTGTTTATATTAAACTTTTTTATACAAGTTTCTACTAGATAGAAATACTAGATTAAATGGTGTAGAGTAAGTGTGATAGTTCATTTATTATTAACATCAACCTTTTAAACTGATTTTCATTAAAATGGGGTCATCTATTGGGAGCAATAATATAACTATAGAAATAAATTTAGGCATGTAAAATATGCATGGAAAAATAGTGCAGAGGCAAAGTGTCTATTGCAACACACCAGTGTTGTTAGTTTGATACTCAACTCGAGTGTGAGCTCAGAGTATGATTTTATTCAGGGCTTTGAAAATGTGTCGTCAAATAAGGTTGGATGAACTAAAAGTAATTGTGTTAATGTTACTCAGTTCAATCAAGTGGAACCAATGTACTCATTTGAATTAAGTAAATGCAATGAGGGGTTTTTTTTTCAGTTAATAGTTGCACAAGGATGAAAAATTGAAGGAAAAACTGGCGCTGTGGGAGCATTTTGCTGGCATGGGTTGAGTCTATTTGTCCCTTTAGAGAAAAAAAGAATGTAAAATCAATAAAAGTTCTTCTGACTAATCTCCTTTATCCTGGGAGTGACCAATGTCTCCATCCAAAGGACACGAGGGATCAGGAAAAAATGATTATGAAAATAATATACTATAGTCTTCTACAGACCCCACATAACATCAACTGAAGAGCTATGAAATATGTTAAACTGAGGCTTTAGACAGAGATCTTCACCACAACCATTCGAATTGATGTAGGTCTTGCTACAATTGATGTCAAAGTGCATGAATCTACAATCAGAAAGAGACTTTAGGCACAACTTTAATGATCATGGGACGTGTGAAAGGAGGAAACCTTTGCTGTCTAACAAAAACATGAGGGCAAGAGTGAAGTTTGCAAATGAACACAGAGACAAAGGCCAAGACTTCTGGAATAATGTGCTTTGGACAGATGAGTGTAAAATTTAATCATCTGGACACCATAACAGAGGGAATGTTTGCGTAAACCAAACACAGCATTTAAGCAAATGAACCTCATATCAACTGTATAACATGGAGGTGGAAGTGTTATGGTATAGGGATTTTGCTGCATCAGTTCCTGGCCAGCTCATAGTCATAGAATCCACTATGAAGTCTAGGAACTGGCTGAAAAGTATAACATGGAGAATTATGGAACGGGCAAGTCAAAGCCCACATCTAAATCCTACTGTGCGGTGATCTGAAATGGACTGTTTATGCAAGAAATCCCCTCAAACATCACACATCTGAAAGAATTCTGCATTGAAAAGTACAGTAGGGTAAACTTTCTTCCAGTTGATGTCAGAAAGAGGTAGATGGCTACAAGAAACATCTCACTGAGCTTATTTCAGCTAAAGGCTGGAACACCAGCTATTAGGACACAGGGTGTCCTAACTTTAAATACCCATTTTTGTTAATTTTGTTTGTTTAATAAGTGAAAACAAAGTAATTTTTTGTTGTTTACATGCAATTACATCACTTTTATCTACAGGTACAAATTAAAATAAGATCAAATTTTGACATGTTGACATTTCATAAAAAAGAACACATGACTGTATGAGATACTTTCAAAATATTGTATAATATGAAGTAAGTAACTAGGACCTTATTGAGCAGCAAAATGTTGTTGCTTGATGTCTTAAAATCAGAGAACATGTCATACAGTACCTCAAAATTTCAAGGCTTCATTACATTCTCTCTGTTTTTCTTACCATCTTCAGGATCCACGATTTCCACTGTTGCCACTGCTGGTGACTCCAGTGCTCCCATGACTGGCTCAGACAAAATGATGCTGAAGGTCTCAGACTGCTCATACATCCCATCAGTAAGAATCTTGAGCCTCCATGTAGCTGTGCTCTGGCCTGGATTAAACTGCACCTGTTTCTGAAAATTTCCCCGAAAGTCCTTCTCCTTCTCAGCACTGCCATCCAAAGTGCCAATCCCTTTAAGAGAAATAAGAGAAGTGGAAGGTGACGAAAGACTTGCCCCATATTTAGCTTTATTAATCTTGTGCAAAGGGAGAGTCCAAAGATTTTTCTTCTATTAGGAGTTTCCAAGCCATAAACATCATGCAGATAAATGCATAATTCCATGTGGAAAAAAGCCCTTTCAATGCACTGCTATTCTTCTAAGTTTCAGTTTCATTTATATGCTCTGGTAAGATTTTCATGACAATAGCCAACAACTTTTGTTTCAACATGACACAAATTCTTTTCCATGTTGAAACAAACGTTGTCAACAGTTGACTGCTATTGTCACACTGACACACAAGACTTAAGTTAGGTTTCTAATCAGTGGTAATAGGTGTGAGTGATCATTGGGGGACATGGAGCTGTGATGTGCTGGGGATGATGAACATAATTTAAAGTTCATAGTTTTCATATCGCTCGATCTCTTCATTGCAAAACAATGGATGAAACAAATGATTGCACATTACTTTGAAATGCCATCATCCTTTATAATGTCATAATGTCAAAATAATGTCAGTGTTTTTACTGCATTTCATTTAAAACGGTGCAGATTTGTGCCACACTAAAATGTAGAGAATGTGTCAGAATGAAATGTAATAACTAAATGACAAGCCCTCTATGAAATTGGCCTTCACAGACAGACTCCTAATCGATCTTTGATTCCTGCCATGAAACCCATTGGAAATCTTGGCAATGTTCAGATGAAACTGTCTACTCATTGTCTGGCTAATGTTCTCTTGTAAAATAATAAGACAAACGTTTCAGGGACATAATATTAAATGTCACACATAAACACTCTAAATCTCCACGTATTGCAGCACAGATAAATACCTCTGGCTACTTTCTCAAACCCTCATAGAATTCATTTGTGATGGGACAGTTATTGCGTGTCATTGCTGTACAGATGCTGCATAGTTTTGACTAAAATTCAATAATGATGACCAGGCTATTTGAGGAAAAACTGGAGGTTTAGTTCAGCCATTTTTAAAGCACTGCACAGAGGGATGTTATACAATGGTGTATATTTGGGCGCATTCAGTTTTAAACCTTACCTTTTCAATTATTAAAAATCACCCTAATGAGGATGGTAGTCTTTTGAGTCTGGCTCCTCTCAAGGTTCCTACCTCTTTTCATCCGTAAGGGCTTACTCATTAGGCAGAAATTACTCATACTTAAAATGTATATCTTTTATCTTTATATATGTTTATATCCTTAATTTATATATTTCTGTAAAGCTACTTTGTAAAAATATCCATTATTGTGCTATAGAAATAACCTTTAATTGAGTTTAAGTGCCGTTAAAATGACACAATGGTCATACTATTCATTTAGACATCCTTTCTGTAAGGTTATATGATTTAAAATGATTTAAAGTATCTGAAAATCCCATATATTTTATGTCTAAAGTCTCCTATCTCGGTAAACCCTGACCCTACCCCCTTGCTATTCAGTACATCGGTTTTCAATCATGGAAAATATGGGAAATTTGGGAGATGGACCAGTTTTTTAATAATGGCAGTCTTAAAACATTTCATTGCTTAAACAGGAATTAGATTTTCCTAATAAGGATTTCTAAAAATCTTTGCTATTACGAAATTATCTGGAATCAATTTTAAAGGATGACAAAATACGTTTTGATCTCACTCACTCATAGAAAAACAATTGTTCTCTTCATTCTCTCTCAAAAGGAAGATTTCTGGAAAGTAAATTAGGATAAAGAAAGGAAGTTCTTTATAGTATGCTATTTAATGCCGGCTCCTACTCTTTTGACTCTCTGAAAATGATATGGGAGAAAGACTTTGAAAACTAACTTCATTGTTGGACAGTGGCTATCGGTCTGCTCTGGCTTCTTCTTTAGAGGTGCCTCGATATTGAGCCATGAGCAAAATTGTTCATTTATAGGACTTATTTAACGCCTGTTCGTCTCCACAAGATCTTTCCTAATGTTTCCCAATTGTATTTCTAGTGTAAATCTAATATTGGTACTGTGATGCATGTATTCTCGGACTGTGACATGATCAAAGCCTGCTGGAAAGAAAAACATAAAATGGTTCAGAAGATCATTGGTAAAACTTTTTTGGTTTGCCTTTACCATAATCACTTATCTCATGAATGGGTCTTGAATTTCTGTCCAAATTACACAAGAAGCTGATGTTAGAAACATGTTTAAAGGGTAATGGGAAAATATGAAAACAATCAGTGAAGGGTTTTCTTATAATCTCCATTACCTAGCAAATGTTTTTTTCACAAATCTAATTAGACATAATTTAAGATTAGAGTACAATAATAGCTGTATACACTAAACTCTCAACATCATTTCTAGTCTAGTTAGCAAAGAACTCTAAACAATACCACTAAAATGATGCCAGTTAGGTACAGATGTTGTTCTGGAACATTCTGGCTGTAATAGCATGTGAAAGAAATTGAAGGCTGTGTAATGACAGAACACAAGTGTGTACAATGGTGTAACTGCAACTTGCCGAGGAGTGACGAGTCTAGAATGTCCCTCCCATTGGGGCAGTTTGTGGTGAATCTGCCATAAAGTGTTTGATCTGAATCTCTTCAAGCACAGGGACTGGCAGTGTCCCTTTTGTCAGAGCCTCTCAAGCAGCTGCTTGGAATTAAATTTCTTCCTGATACAGGCTTTATTCAGGCCTGTGGCTCAGGAATCATACAACGTGTCAATGTGATGTTAAAAATTATAGCTCATGTCACTTTAGATTGAACACTAATATATAAAAATTTTTTCCCCAAAATTCTTATACATGCACTCTAATGAGAGCTAATTGGAAAGGAAAAGCCATGTATGGTGATTCCACAGGACACACACTGAAGATATTATTTAAATCAGAAATAAGAAAGTTTTTAACTTTTAACTTGAAATAACGTGTTCTAAGCTAAACAGTCTGATTCACCACCACTGTGGGTAAGAAGCAGTTTTGCTTAGACCAAAATAGCTGGTCTAGAATCAATTCATAGTCCTAAAAGGCACAAACAAATAAGTCTGCTCTAATATTCTTTTTCTGAGAGGTTTGATAAATAAGCATCATGATCTGAATTCTGCTTATGCTGAAATACAGTCTCCAGGCAGTATGAGAGTCATTTCACATTCAACCTCTACTATGTCCTCTGTGCTCCCTTAACAATAGAAAAATACATGAAACATGATGGAAAGAATCTTCAAAGAGGAAAGCCTTGAGATATAGATAGTGGAAAGAAAGTAAATATAAAGAAGAAGAAAAAAAAGTGAAAGAATAGCTTCGCTTTCAATTCTATCTTTTGATCAGCAGGAGGGCTTTTCTGGGCCTGAAGTGGAGAAGTGGTGGAAGTAGAGGAGAGGAGAGCAAGGCTGCAGGAGAGTGGGGGAAGAGAATACGCATGTATGCTGGGTAAAGCAGAACGGCTCTAAAGAGTCGCACAAGTGGACCTTGTAGCTACTTAGTTTTTCAGTAGTTTTTAATCAAATACACACACACACACACACACACACACACACACACACACACACAGACACAGACATACACACACAGACACACACACAGAGACACACACACACACAGAGACACACACACACAGAGACACACACACACAGAGACACACACACAGACACACACACAGAGACACACACACACAGTTTGCAACTTTCATCTAACCAGATGAAGAAGGCACAAACACAAACACGATTTTTAGAAATACTGTAAATGCATGCAATGAACAGCATTTCACTGCATGTCGTACTCTGTATGTGTGTGTATGTGACAAATAAAATTTTATTTGATTTTATATATGTGAGTTTAAATACCAGAATTGCCAAGCTGGTACTCCTGCGCATGGCTCTTACCCATCAACTGCTGAATGAAGAATCAATGTGCTTTTTACACAACGGTTAGTTCTGATCTAATAATTTGATTACATTTCATAGAACCGCACTGCAATTTTTCACCGTGTACAATCAGAATAGCCGCACAACTGCAAGTGCAATGTTGTGCATCACATTCCAGATTTAAACCCCTTTTACTGTTCTAACAACCTCCACTATGGGAAGGCTTTTCACTAGACTGAAAAGTCATTTGAAATGTTTTCAGTTGAGTTGAAGGCAGGGTTCTGTGCAGACCACTTGAGTTCTTCCACAACCTTTGCAACCCAAATCTTTATGAACTTCACTTTATAAACAGGAGCATGTTCATGCTGAAACACTTTTAGGCGCTTAGTCACAGTGAAGTGAAATCATAATGCCACTGTACAGAAATGCACTCTAGACAATTCTGTGCTACTAACTGTTTTGGCAACAGTTTGGGGAAGATCCGGTGTAAATGTCCACATACATTTGGCCGTATAGTGTAACAAAACAAAACACTTCCTGGTAGAGAGCCAGATAAACATCTGTTTTTGAGTGGCAGAAAATGAAGGTTGTATATGCTGAATGCCTGACTGAGCTGTTTATTTTATTATAAGCTTATCGATTAAAGCGAGAATGCAAAAAGCTAAATTAGTCTCCGACTCCATAAAGTGAGAGAGAAACATCGTTTTCTTTTTTTTAAAAATCTCATTAGTCTGAGAACTTTTTCCTTTTCTCTTTCCCTGTTTTTGTTTTATTCATTGTCTTTTCTTATACTCTGTTTATTGTTAGCTTGCTTTTTTTTAATCTTTGTTTTATACAGTCTCTTTATCTCTCGCTGACACACACACACACACACACACACACAGTAATTCTGAGTGCATGCAGATACAACAAGCTTTCATCTCAGCCTCTAAGACTGAAGAAAAAAATCTCATACACTGGATAAAAACCACCATTGATAAGCTGCCGCAATAACAACTCACACCATGAATTCAGTCTCACTTCAGTGCAGAAGATTATTCGAAGCTAATGACTGAAATCCATGTGCCAGGGTCTAGAGACTGCAGCATCTGCATCACCTTTCATTTGGGCTTATGGAAAAACTCAGGGTAGTGCATTTAATTAAAAGCAAAACCTAATAACAAAAAATGGTTAAAAAATAAACAAGGTGCCTGATGTAATGACTCAGGCTACTTGCTGCAATCCAAGTGAGTAAGAAAAGAACAGAATAAATAGCCAGGTAACAAACATTGGGTTGAGATTAATAGATAAATATATTCTTCTTAACCACAAGTTCTTTCAGTTGTTGTTTGTTTTGAGGGTTTCTCCATCCAGTCTTCTCTTTAAAAGGTAAAATGCTTCACAATTGGTTTAATGTCTGATGAAAATTGGATGTATTTCTCTGTAAATTGGCAGACAAAATGTTTCTGTAGAATTCTGAATTCATTCTGCTACTAACATTATGAGTTTCAGCATCAATAAAAGAGTCTGTTCCAGAAGTAGCCTTGCAAGCCCAAACTATCACGCGATGTCCACCGTGCTTGACCACGGAGATTGTATGGTTTGGATTGTGAGCACATTAACATTTCCGCAATTTCTGGTAAACACCCTTTTCCAGAGTGATGTACAAATGTCTCCATCAATGAATACATCAATACTGGTTTGCTAGGACAGACTAAGGAAGTTAGACTAAGGAAACCATCAGTCTAAAAACTCTGTTGGGAGGAAATATAGTATTTAGTTCAATAAACAAACAGGAAAAAATAAGTAAGCACTACTTTAAGTATTTCAGGAAGAGGTAGGTCTTCACCAACTGCCATTGTTTGAAGACAGTCAGTGACTCAGCTGTTTGAACATCTTGGAGAAGTTTATTTTACCACCTAGGAGCCGAAACAGAGAAGAGTTTTGACGTACATCTACCTTGTGTACCCTGAGAGATGTTCAGTCGGTCCAGTCGAACAGTGCTAGAAGATCTGTGGAAGCGTGGGCCTGTGTGAGGAGTGATAAGAGCTTTGAGGTAAGAGGGAGCTGGTCTGTTTTTTGCTTTGTATGCAAGCATCAGTGTTTTGAATCTGATGCATGCAGCCACCGGAAGCCAGTGGAGGGAGCGCAGCACTGGAGTGGTGTTGGAGAACATAAGCAGGTTTAAACCAAGAAATGCAGCTGCATTTTGGATAATTTTTGGAGTATGAATTGAATTCAAAAGGTCAACCTGTCAGCAGAGAGATGCAGTAGTCCAGTCTCAAACTGACAGGTGACTGAACAAGAAACTGAATATACGGTATGGGTAAAAATGTCTGAATCCTTCTGATGTTGTGTTCCTTTCTTTCTCCATACTTTCTATCATTTCGTTAAAAGTTGATCTTAATTGTACAACCTTTGTGGCTCATCAATGTATTTCTTTGTGAATTTCAGCCTGGACTTCCGGTTCTCACTGCTGATGAGTGGTTTACATCTTGTGGTATGGCCTCTATATTTCTTCTCTCAAAGTCTTCTTCAAATGTTAGGTTGTGATACCGTCACCCCTGTGACTGTTTAGTCTTTTTCTTAGTATTTCTCTTCACAGCTTTCACTTGTTTCTATCATTAACTGTTGTCCTTGTCTATTCTGTTTAATGACTGGTTGTTTCAGGACAATCCATCTTGTTGTATTAACTATGCCCAAGGCTTGTCCAAAGGCTCTGACTGATTTTTTCAGCTTCAAAATGGCTTGTGTTTCTCCCATAGACAGCTCTCTGGTCTTCATTCGGGTTTATCGTTTTAAGCAAAAAATGCAGTCTTCATGGTTTAAATCAAGGGCAAAATAAAGCGCAAATAGACAGTACTATTAATTGTTTAAACAATCAACAACATAAAACATATGCCAGTCCCATTTTTCAATATTTTAAAAATAATGGCTGAAAAAAGGTGCCATGTTGTGAGTCTATCTAGATGTAAATATCAGCAAGAGAAAGCTGAAATCCTTCTTCATCTTTTGATATCAAACCAAAATATCTTCACTGTGTCGCGAAACCTATAGAATTGCCCTTGCCGTTCCAGCACTTCTAGACAGGACAGTATATCTACAACAGACTCACCAACAAAAGAAGTTTCCCCTAGGTATCCTCTGCGTCTGAGCACAACCTCCAGGATTCCGACCTGCTCGTCCACCACGTAGCTCTGTTTCTGTAGAGAGATCCAGCACCAGTCCAGACGGAAGTGCTGCTCCTTCAGCTTATTCCCTCCTAAACAGAGACAAACATTCCACCTCAGATCATTATCATCACTTTTATTATTTGTTCACATGGTTCAGCTTAATGTGGTCTGCAATATCTTAGTATTGCAAAGTTGTTGCATCATAACAGAGATTACGCTTTACATCTTTAATACCATTAGAAATATTTAGTAAATTTTGTTAAGTTTGGGTTAATAAGAAAAAAAAACATGGATTACTACACTGCAATTATCAGGAATGAGATATGACTAAAATTTATGGGTTTCATTAAACAATGTTTGAATCTGTTTTGAAAAAGAATCTATATTCCTAAAGGCCTCAAGATGATTCAGGAAACCACAATACAATTATATTACGTACTCATCTTTTTATACCTTATATCATGTTTTTCCCCTGTATTGCACATTTGTTCCCTTAAAAAGACAATGCTACTGTATAAATACAAGGTTTAATGTATTTTCTTATTATGTTTACTTTTACTTAAGTTATATCGGCTCATAATACTATTGTCAGTAGACAATAATAATCCACTAAAATTGTATTAATATGTTTTTCAGTATATTATTTATACAATCATTATTTAAATAATAATGAATAGAAGATTAGTAGAAATCAATTAATGCATGCCCCTGTATTGCTTAAGTGCAGTTACGGATTTGGGAAAAACGCACGCACACACACACTTACTTCAATTAAAAAATGTTAATAGCACTAAACATTTCAGATGCAAAACAAACTTTGGGCACATTAAGCCTGGTGTTTTCATAATGGATGTAATCATTTTATAATCACATCATAGTGCACTAAATCCAAATTAAACTAATGCAAATCAGATGTAATGTTCATGGAACGTACCTAGAGATTCCTATCCTAATCAAATTTATAAATAATGTTATTAGACCCAGGCGCCCAGTAGTAAAGGCTTACCCATGATATGATATGAGCACTTTTGTATAACCTTCTCTCTCTCTCTCTCTCTCTCTCTCTCTCTCAATTATGCAAGACTAGAATGATCACAGTCACCACACATTGATTCATGTCATGTACCAAGCAGCCATATGTGGGTCAAGATAAGCTCCTGTCCTGCAGATTCCTCATGCATGTAAAACATTTCTATTTCACTTTAGCCCTCTGTTTCATGCAAGCCTTCAATTTTGCATATAATGAAAAGCCACCATGTCTAGCCTGTGCATGATGATTTGCGAAGCTGCCTGGCTGCCGGCTGGGATTTTAACACTCTCAGGCCTTGTCCGAAATGTTGTTACAAGCCTCCTCGCAGACATCAAATATCTCCATATGTCTAAATTTCTCCAGCATCACTGAACTCACCAACAAACAACTCCCTTAAGGATAATGTTTATACTAGAGTTTATTCAGAGTTTGCAACTTAAGTTCAAAAGTTCATCCGTTTTTATGCAGGGAAAGTTAAACTTGTACAGAGACAATACCCACATCTGTAAATCAATTTTATATTAGTCTTATTCAGATTATGGAAATTACTCTGAAGCTGACTTAATATAAAGAATAAAGAATCAAAAGCAATAAATAATGATTAATGTATAAGAAGATGGCAAGCATTGAAAAAAAAACATTAATATGAGTCTATTATGTTGCTAGTATATTGCGGCATGAATAGTACTAATTGTAATGATCATATTAATCACAGCACGTTTGGTTTAATTATATTATAATATATATTAATGACACGCCCTCATTCCATCCTTAAACTGTCAGACATTTGGCAATGAATGCAATACTTTTCACAGATGATCATTCAGCAAGTACAGAAGTGTGCATAATCACATGCTCTTGCTCTTACACTGACTTTTGAAAGCTGAATAAAGCTAAGAGTTACGTCTGACATCACGATGTGCGCAATTTCAGCTTTAAATCCTCACTGTGTGATTAACTCAGCTCTGAATACGGCCCTATATATGTTCTGTACTTGCTTCAGGATAAATTGGAACCATTTAAAAACCATTTCAGCATACTAACAGAATATAGCTCTTAATGACTGTAATTTACATAAGAAATCCCAGCACTGCAAGGCTGCTACAGTAGGACCAATGTGCAAAGCCCTTAACCTTCAACTGCTCAGGAGTTTAAATGTAAGCTGCTCTTGATAAGTGCATCCACTAAATACTATAAAAATAATATGAATCTATAGGTTATATCTTAAACTATAAACCTGAAGTTTTATCTTTGTTAGCACTCTTATACCCTTACTAAAACATTAGCAAACTAAATAACAGAACATGCAAACCACACATGCTGATTTACTATAATTGAGCAAAACACCCCACATCTAATCAGTATTTTTCTTACTGAATATGTTCTTTGGAGTATTTCTATATAAAAGGTGGTAAACACAGGGCAATGTCAAAGAAATTCAGTTAATTTTGCACCTGCAATGTTATTTACAACCTTAAAGTCACTTTGAGCATGTGCACACATACATACACATATACATAGAAACCATCTTTTTCTATTTTTTAATGGCCCGTTTCTGGCGGTTGAAAACAAAATTATACCATATTATATTTATACCCTCCCTCCTTAAAAAATAATTGAAAGGTTTCCCAATAAGATTGCTTATTATCACTATGGTAACGATGGCTTATTAGATATTCACCACATTTGCACCTCTGATGCCAACAGCATTTTTACACAGCCTTTTATAATGTGCATTCATATCTGATCGCTTGTAATCATTTATTCATATAATTATTTTTGAGAAAAAATGTGTTCTTTGTCTCATTGCCTTTAGTCAGTTTTTATACTAAGACCACTGTGATACTGTGATATCAGTTATCTTCCAAGAGTAAGGTTTATTCTTTCCATATTGTTTCCTCCTGCTGCTTTGCATGTTATTTAATTAAGGCAATTATTCTTTGCAAATCACATGCAATGCTCCCATCCTTTAGTCCATTGCACTGACAAAGGAGTGTTCATTATATCTGTATTTTAATAAATCAGGGCTTAGCGTACTTTGTTGTGGTAATATATAGAAAATAAAATATAGATATACCTGTCATGCCAAGTATGTTATTATAGATTACTGTGCTTGCTAAAAAATTTCCACAATATAGCATATACTGTACAACTATGACCATTCACAGTATTTGAATTTCCTTTTTTTCCCGAAAGTGTTTACTGTGAACAAAAATGAGTCATGCAAACACCCATGAGCATCTTTTCTAATGTAAAACATGCCCTAGACCAGTTACAGCTAGAACAAAGGCATTGAAGATTGTCACAAAATTATCATTTCATTCTTATGTAAGGCATATTTTACATACTTATGTTTTATATAGTTCACATTTCTTTTTATTTATATGTACAGTCCTTCTCAGCAATGTCTACCTGATGCATAACATTTACATACAAATGAATATTCTCAAAGATGCTAATTAAACACACCGTTTTTTATGCATCATCACATGTACAGTATGTAATTTCCACTACTTCCACATGAATTTGTGCACTCTGCTAATGGTCCCCCTTTTGCATACTGACTTAAATGAACCGTCTGAAGTTTCTACCATTCCAGGAGTCTATCTGATGTGTAGGTTTAAGGCATAGAGAAACGCAAGGTAGCTAATGGAGCTATTTGTAATTGTTAAATATGGAGCAAAAGACATATTCCTGTCCTCTGTGTGCTGGATTCCGAGCACTTAATCAGTTGGCAAAATGCAAATTTGGGTTGTGGGGGAATAAGATAAAGACGTGCAAGTGCTGGCTGAACTCTACATCTTAGAAATAATATTCTAAAAAAGGAAAGACAGCTCTGTTTTATTCACATACTTAAGGGTAACTTAGACTGAAGGTAATTGAGCTTGAGTTCCAAAAAAAAATATAAATATGAAATGAGAGTTTTTAGAATTTCATTTAATTTCATGCATTCAGTTCTTGGCATTTATATGTAGGTGTGTTAAACAACATAGAACATAGCATATATTGTATCAGACCACCCAATTTTTAGGCGAGCAAAAGTACTGGGTTACTGAGAGTTTCTTCTTACCCAGGTGTGTCCTTTTAGTTTGCTAGTTTAAACAATAAATAACTCTGAGCGTTTATTCTTGTACTCTTTTAGCTTTTAGTTTCATTTGCATTCATCAGTGCATTTGTTGTTATAAAAGAGAAGCCAAAGTTCAGAGAGCTATCTATGGGGTAAAAAAAAAGCAAGCCATTTTTGATGCTAAGAAAAGAGGGGTAATCAATCAGAGGCACTGCACACACTGGGCATAGCCGGTACAATAATTTGGAATGTCCTGAAAAAGACAGAAGCCACTGGTGTACTGAGCAACAGACATTGAACTGGTCTGCCAAGAAAAACAGCTGATGACACCACCAAATGATGAATCACCAACAGCCTCCACAGGGCAGGGGTGAAGGTATCACAATCCAACATTTGAAGTTGAAGTTTGCAGAAATATAGAGGATATACCACAAGATGCAATCCACTCATGAGCAGTAAGAAGCTGGGTATGAATTCATAAAGCAGTACAGAGATGAGTCACAAAAGTTCTCAAACCAAGATCAACCTTCAACAAAGTAATGGACGGGCCAAAGCATTAAGAAAGAAAGGATTGGCTGAAGGGAGAAACATTAAGTGACTTCAACATAAGAGTACCAGAAGTAGACTTTTTGTCTTCTAATGCAAGTCAACCTGGAAAGTGTTATAAGGCAACCTTGCGCCACCAAATATCTGTCACCAGACTAAAGATTCTCTTCATTTGACATCCAGGCTTATGAAAGTTAATTTCGTGATGTTTATGTGGGTTTGTATAGGTTGATATGGAAGGCTTGTGTATGTGTCATGTAGGAAGACCTATGAGCATCACCCTGAAGAAATGTCATACAGTAATGCTATTAGAGCACATCCCTGTCCATCTACATTAAAGATTTTACTGAGGGTTTTACTATAAGCTATATTACTATAAGCTATAAAAAAAACATTACCCAAATAAAATATATCATTTGATCTCAGTCTAATGCATAAGAGTCAACAGATAACATCCAATAGACTGTCAAATCAAATTTAACCTCTAAAGAAACACCAAACTGCTTTGTAAAGTATGTTAGTGACATTCTCTGGAAATTGGAAGGAAAAACCAAACTTCAGCTATGACTACATGTGAAATCAAATGGAGATCATTGTCTTTTCCTTATTAGAGACAGAGACAATGGAATAGACAGACAGTGAAGATCACTATCTATAATTTCAGGACTGTTGAAAGTTTACTGTAATGCTGAAAGACACAGATAGGATTTAAACATTTTAGGCAGATCTGGGTTTTTTAGTCTTAAGCTAAATTGAAACGCTCATATTACTATAAATCATACCAATAAAGCATTAGCACCAAATGCCATGCAATATTAAGCTGTGATTTCAGACATTACATTATTATTCTCTCTTTATTTAACAAGGTTCAAAATAAAAATGTTATTGATCACATACACAATCATACACAGTATGACATGTAGTGAAATGCTTTTTATGACTGTCCTTGATAATAAACATTTCACTAAGGTTGTCTCAGAGTTCGAAAGCATTAGAAAACACCCATTCACACCAAAACCTCCAAAAACTCAGTCCTCCAAAACCCATATGGAACTCTAATTATTCATAAATCACTTAACCTGAAGTCATTGCCTGCTTCTAAATGGCACAAATGAATGTTTAAAATGCCTATGGCACTAGAAATCACTGCTGGTATTTTTCCATGTGCATCAAAGGCCTTAAAGAAAGATTACTTTCTAAAATCTAGATTTCCATATTAAGATTAAACATTTACTAGGGTATGAAAGGTAAAAGCAGAATCAAGATGAATAGTGTGGACGTATATAAAATATGTAAACAACAAAAATCTTACTGAATAATTAATTACAATAGTTTGGCACAAGCCTGGAAGCACTCTTGCTACAAGAGCATTAAATCAGCAATATGCATATTTAAAAATCTACTAAAACCCTTTAATACAGGTTTATTAGTATCTATTAAAAAACAGCCACTGACCTATAAAAGACTTTTATAATATATTATACTAATATATGCTTTCTTATATAATTCTAAAAACATCTATAGATCTGAAAGTCTGAGAGACAAAATGTGGGTTTTTACCAATTAAAAAAGGATTATCTGGCTTGAACATTATGAACAACTATCCTAGCATATCCTAGCAATGGGAATTTTATTAGAGCGTAAGTGTTATGTGTAAATCTGCACACTTGAGTCTCTAGTACGCGATTTGAATGTCACTCAAATTTACTTTGGCTGTTAAATTGGTTGTGAAATCAGCTTCAGAGTCCAGAATACATTTCCCAGGACAACCAGGCCACACTGCTGTAAAGCAGCAGAAAATCTTTAAAGCCCTCTAATTAGCTTGGTAACTCAACATGGGACAATACTACGTGTTTGTAGTGTCTGCGCTGCAGATTACAGCATGATGTCTGAAGAAGGGCATCTCTCTGAAAGCACTGTATGACACTAGTAGAATGAATCTGTATAAGCCAATGCCTTTTTGTACTGGTTCAATGCTTTGAAATAAAAAGCTGCGAAACTTTCCATTCAGTCAGGGGCCTTCTGTCAAAAGAAATCCCCTCGGCCCTGCCGAACTGAGACAATCTTTGAACGTTCAGAGAAACGAACCTCATAACAACCCATGGGTCACGATGGAGTGGTATGTAGCCTCAGCACATACCAAAAGTTAAACCAGTCTTTTTTCCCCTCCCTGAGAGGTCTCTCTCAGTGGAAAGACACAGACATGGAATAATTCACGACAGGCTGGGATTAATGGGGAAGACAAATCTCTCTGTAAAGCTAATAAAGTAAAAAAGATAACAGCTAAATAACCAATAATGTCCAGCAACTTTTAAGCAGTTTCCACAGTGTCTTTCATAAATGACTACTTGTAGAATAAAATAAAAATAAGAAAAAACCTATAAGAGAATTAGAGACAATTTCACCCCATTCTCACAACCATGAGAAAATCTGTCAGCATAAGTAAAATTACAGTGACAGTACAGTACATTTATAGGAAAATACACAATGTTGAAGCCACCTGGTTTTGAATACCAAAAGTATGTGTTTATCTAGCAGTTCCCACTTAAAGGTACCCTGTAATACTGTATGCAGGGTAATTGTCACCCTAGGCAGGAAAACAGTCTTTTCTCCCACACCTAAGCTATAATTATTTACTATCTTGCCTCTGGTCTTAAATATCAAATGTTCTTTTGTAGAGAGGGTCATTCTAACAAGCTAGCCCGACTGTCTGACTTTGTGACTCAGACAAAAGGCTAATATTGGTCTTGCTAGAGGGAGAAAAGCCACCTTCAATAAAGCCCAATTAGGCTTTCTGATTTGTTTGTTCTCATTTAGAGAGGAAGCAGATAATTCAAATAGTTAAATTATGAGCGCAGGGCCCAATATGAACAGTCTTGTTTGTTGTCATCTGTTTGCATGAAAATCTCACGTACAAGAAAGTTCACGACTATTTGGTCCTGAAGAGAAGTGCTTTGCTCAAACCATGTAGCTAATACAACAAAAGAGTTAACAAATTATGTATGATTAGGTCTAATGTAAATTTAGATGTATTAGATTGGTTATGTTTCTCTCAGGTTTCATTAAAAACTTGAATAAAAAAAAAAAAAAGGAAATTAAATTTATTTTAAGCATGTAGCAAACTTACCATTATCTTCAACATAGAAGATAAAGCTGTCACTGGTGGCATTGTTCTTATGTTTCAACACGTAGCAGATATTCAGCTCATCAATGTCCGCTGAGAAAACAAACAAAAATTAACAGGTTAGTTACAGACCAAAATTTTTAATGCACTCTACTATTAAAAGAAGCTTAGCATAGTAAATCACTTCAGGTTTAACTTCCTGTCTATTACCATACATAGATAATGAAATAAGTGCATTAAGAAACAGTAAAAAGGGTAGTCACACTGTTAAGATGGAAAGACAGTTAGGTTGATCCTTCTTTGAACTTCTAATGACAGACGAGTCCACAAACTTTAAAAAGACAGGATTCCAGGTCCCATTTCTTTGACATCTGTTTCACTCCATCTCTCAAATTAAGCTAGTGACCTTCATAAGCATGAATAAAATACTGGGGAAGGGAAATACCTGGGATTGCATACCAGCAACATCTCCATGTCCAACCCGATGCCATGCCCCATGGCCTGCATTATTGATACCAGAGCAAGAAGCTTCATAAAATCGTAACGATATGATTTCTTATGCACACTGTCAGCTTCAATTGATATTGTAAGTAATGTGTCTGCTCTCATTGCAATAGTATGGCCTCTTATCATCAAATATTTATTTTTATGTCTCTAAGGCTGTGACAGTGCCATGTTAGGCCAAGCGTTGAGGGCTCTGTAAAAAAAAGAAAAGCCTCTGTCCCTTCTGCTTTAATGTTTGCTATGACGTGACTGTTTGCCAAGTCTTTTTCCCATGAGAAATGCTCCCACAGTAGTGTCACACTATCACAATCATGCTTATAAGTATTTGGTTATTCTTCAGTGGAATAATGGAGCAGTTTTATTCGTAATTTGTAATGATTTCACATTCAGCGGATTTATGCCAGCAGTCAATAGTTTGGCCACATTAGATATATACTGTGGGGTCCAAAAATCTGAGTGCACTAGTGGAATGCTTCTGTTTGGCATTCTTTTTCAGTTTAACAAAATTTATTAGAAACAATATTACAAGCAACAAGTTGAGTAAAAAGTAGAATTGTAGAAATCTTTATGTGAATTATGAAAGTACTTTGTCAGTCGATTTTTGCACAACAAACATAAAAAGCGAAGTTAATGCACGTGTACAAAGTTATATCTTCATCCAAATCTATTTTTAATAAGTAAAATCATCCCCATGGAGCTTGTCGAGAATATGTGCAGCAATGAAAATGGTTAACTATCTGAAGTGTGTCTGTACTGATGTTACATAATGATCATTTTCTGGAAGAACTTAATGTGTAATGCTCCTTGTGGACAGCATATTTCAAACAGTTAATGGTTTCTCTTTTTTTTGTCCATTTATTTGATTGATAGCCTAAAAAAAACAAAAAAAACTCAGATCTCCTGTCAATGCTCTAAACTGCATGTAGAGATGTTCTAAGGGAAAGTATGCATAATTAATTATTAACATAAGTAAATGCTCCAATTGTCGCATCAAGCACTTAAGCCTAAGGCTGAAACACAGACACTTCAGTGTGGTTAATGGTTAAAGGTTAATGTTCCATTTTCATTAAGGCATTTGCCTATAAGGGTTTACAAAATAAGAACTAAACTTGCAAAAGATCATCAATTATATGAAAATGTGATTGTACTAACACTGATTTACATAATTTACAAACAAACACTAATTTATATAATGTACACGTCTTTTTTTCACAAATATGATGAGACAAATAAATGCAAGCAGGGCAATAACATATTGTAAATGTCACTTTACCTTGAGTAAATCTTTTAATGGACTCATTCCCTTTCTGAAGGTTGATCAGGTAGCCATGCTCTGGTTGGGTGGTGATGTGAAAAACCAGGGTCTCTGAGCTGCTGTCTCGGTCTTCTGCCTTTAACACTTTTCTGGTGATATGATAGCCTAGGTGGCCCGTTGGCAAGACTTTCAACGTTTGAACACCTTTGTTCACCACAATTTGTGGTATGCCGTTGTCTATCGATGAAATAATGATTTTCATCACTTGAGGCCTGTGAGTTTCAAACACTGTGTCAGGAAATACATAGAAATCAGTGTGTGTTCCATCAGTGACAGTGAAAGAAAAGCTGTCCTGATAGGACTCTGTGCCATCATGTTTGTAACTGATTAAGTTTTCATTCAGGTCTTGCTTTGTGAAGGAGGTAATTGCATGGCTGTTGTTGAAGAGCAGTTTACCATGGATAGGCAACTGAGTGACAGTGAACTTCAGAAATTGCTCTGCTGTATCCTGATCCTCTACAGTCAACTCAAATGGTGTGATAAGTTTAGACTGACCTTCTAATACCTGGAGCTCACGTACTGTCAACACAGGTTTTTTGTTGTCAACGTCAACTATCGATACACGGAAGGTGCGGAAAACAGGGTTATATCCATCAGTGACCTCAAACTCAAAACTGTCCATCTTGATTTCATCATCTGAAGTGTGGATGTAGTAGATTTTACTTCCAGCCAGCTGAAGTTGAGTGAAAGACACAATGGGCATTCCAGGAGTATCAGTGCTTTCCAGATGTCCCCTCACAGGAGCTCTGGTGATAGTGAAGACCAGGTTTTCATCTGGGCTGTTGAGATCACTTGTACTTAGTAAATCAGTGGTAAGCATCACACTTCCTCCTTCTTTCAGAGATACCCCTTTGCTAATAACTTCAGGAAATACCCTGTCGATGTTGCTCACAGTGATGTAGAAATATCTGTCAATTAGTGGATTACTACCGTCTGTAACATCAAATTTTATAAGGTCACGAATACCTTCCTGCCCATTGTGGGTATAAAAAACAAGACCCAGGTCCAGATCCATCTGTGTAAAGTTCATCCCAACTGTGATGTTCTTCAAAGACCCGTGTTCTGTTTTCCTCTGTAGAGTTCCCTGACCAGGACCATGCCGAATTATAAATGCAAGTGTCCTATCTTCAGAGTCTAAATCAGTTGCCTTCAGAATCTTATTATTTATTTCTTTTGTCTCTCCAATTTCAATTTCCAAACCATCATTGATGGCCAATCTTGGAGTCTCATCATCAACAGCAATAATTATAATCATAACAGTACTTTCTACTTTATGTTTTCCATCCGTGAGAATAACATTAAATTTGTCTTCTGTGCTCTCAGAATCATCATGTTCATAAATAATGCTAGAAGCTTCCTTGATTTGCTCTAAGGTAAAGTTAGTAACTGGGAGAGAGCCAGTGATCAGCTGGTCAAGAATAAAACCATGTTTGGGTGGTTGTGAAATTATAAAAGTCAAATCTTCAACTGGAATATCAGCATCAACTCCATTCAGGATGGGCATGTCAATGATGATGTTCATGCCCTCCATCACTACAAACTCTCTCATAAATATTTCTGGCTTCTCATCATTGGTTGGGATAATTACAATTGGGAAAACAAGTCTTCCTGAGAAGTTAACACCATCAGAGCATCTGAATGTGAATCTATCCTCTACTGGTTCAACTCCTTTATGTATGCTTTGGACATAGCGGATATGACCATCACTGATATCTCTAATACTGAAAGCACTAATAGCTGTGCCAGACCTGGACTTCTCAGAGCCTGGTGCTGGAGAGATGTTCTCTATATAACCTGAATTTGGCTGGACAATGATAGTACACAAGATTTCTTCAGTGAGTGTGTCTGTGTCTTGAACAATAATGTGGTGGCCTCCAATTATGTTTTTGTCTCCCTCTGTAACGTTAAACATAGGAACCACTGTTACCACAGGGGCCTGGTTATCCACTGGGAGAATAGTAACATGAACGGATACTCCAGTGATTTTATTTCCTCCAAAAGCCCACTCATCAGACATGTCATTGAGGGTTAAGTTAAAATTATCCTGTTTTGAAGAAAGCCCAATCTCGCCACTTGTATGTGAATATGTCACCAAACCGTTGATTATATCAGCTTGGGTGAACATGTTGGAAGGTATTCCATTCACCAGAATCGCCCCATATGCAGGGGCATCCTCAACAATAAAAGTCAACCTGAGGTCATCTGTGTCTTCGTCTTTCCCCTGGATTACATTGACTGTGATTTCAGTAGCACCATTTTCCAACACAGACAGGTGAGAGCCAAGAGTACCTTCTGAGAGAGTCAAAGTTGGCATTTCATCATCAATTGGTCTCACTACTATTCTTACTGAAATTGGTACAATATGGACACCATCACTGACATCTAGTTTAAGAGCATCGCTGGTCGTCTCATCCCCATTGTGGACATAAGAAATCCTGCCCTCTGAAATATCTGATAGTCTAAAAGTATTTCCTTTAATTAAATCAGTAAAGCTAAGATGGACCTGACCATGTTGTGGACTCTGACTTAAAGTAAAGGAAATCTGTTTACTCTCTGTATCAAGGTCAGTAACATCAAGCTCAGCACTTGTTAGTATATGCATACCTCGCTCAAAGACTGTGAAACCAGTGTTAGTAATCTCTGGAGGTTTGTTATTAACAGGTTGCACCAATATGGTGAAAACTCCTTTTACACTGTTTCCAGCAGTGTCTTCAACTATGAAATGGAACTGTGCGACGTGGGCTGTGATGCCAAGCTCGATGTCTGGTGGACTGTAGGAAATCTTATGATGATTCACTTGTGCTTGAGTGAATTCTCTTACCTCAGTGCCATGGTGCTCTGTTAAAACTATTGAACCAAATCTGACTGGATGACCTTCGTCTGTGTCAGTTGGTGGCTGGGTTACTGTGTATTTCAGATCTCTGTCATCAGAATCTAAATCAGTGTAATGAAGGACATTCTTGTTAAAACTAGTCATTTGATACTCATGGACTGTCATCTGTAAAGATGTGCCAGGAAAAAGTACAGGTGGAACATCATCAATAGGGAGAATCCTAATGAAGAATGTGTTCTCATCTGATTGATTTGGAGGATCAGCATCATCCTGAGCTTTAAAGATTAACTGATCCGTGACTGTTTCAGTGATGTGGGGACCTGTGTGTTTGTAGAAAAGTTTCCCATCTGTAATGTCTTTCTGTAGCCACTCTGTCACAGTTTTCTCATATAACCCATCTTCTGTATTGAATTTCCATGAGGATGGATCTTTTGGAGCCTCAGATTGCCTTAGCAGTACTTCCCCAATAGTTGAGTGTGGAGGTTCAATAGTGAACTTAATAGTGGAATCTTCCGAGTCAATATCTGCTGCACTAAGCATTAGAGGTGAAATGGGAATCATTTGGTTTTTAAATACCACCAATCCTGTATTGGCATTTATAATGGGGGGTTCGTCATCCGTTGGAACAATTGTAATCGGGAACAAAAACTCCACCTCATTCTTGCCATCTGTCATTCTGAAAATGATGTTATCACTGTATGTGTCACTGCCATCATGCTGGTAGACAACAATACCAACTTGCAGATCAGCTGGTGTGAAATAATTTGTGCTGGAGCCAAGAATGGTGAGATCACCATGACGGAGACCATTTACAACAGTTATTCTGACACTATCCAGGTTATCTTCATCACTGATTTCTAAATTGTTCTGAGTGAACAGAGGTCTGGACTGACCCTCATACAGCAGCTGCCCTGAGTTTTTAGTCACCACTGGTGCAAGTGTGTTCATGGGCTTAATCACAATCATAAAAGCAAAAGGTTCAGAAACTCCACCATCTGTGTCTAAAACTTCAAACTCAATCTGAAATATTCTCTCTGTGTCCGAGTCTGTAGATGGGGGCTTGTATGCTATCTTCAGATCCTTTATATCTCGCTGATAAAAAGATGTAATTGGTAAATTTCTATCATCGGTACTTACAATATAACCTTCTTCAAAAGAGAAGGGGGTGGTGATGTTAAAGATAAGATCATCAGGATCAGATTCCGTGTCCTCTGCAGCCAACATGTCCGAAGTTAAAGCAGTCATGACAAACTGATCGATTTCCATCATCATCATAGCCACAAAGCTAGGTTTGGGAGGACTGTTTTGCAGTCCTTCTCTCACACGTATCATGATACGAAAAAACTCTTGTGTCAGTAAATTATTTTCTTTGTTTCTCAGCTCCACAACCATTGGAACATAGTCTCTGTTCGGGGACTCGTGTATAGAAGTATGCCTGTAGCGAATATCTGCTAGGAGAAAAGCATCACAGTCCATCATTTTCTCTAACTTCTTACTGTTATCCGCGAGTTCACCATATCTAGGAAGTGCACTGCTAGCAGCCAAGGATGTGACCTCACATTGCTCAGAGTTTCTATCATATGTAAATTCCAGTATTCTTCTGTCAATTGAATTGCTAATGCCATTGAGTTTATCTACAGTGAGAGGCATATTTTTAGTAACTATCTCCAACTGGGTGAAAAGGACCTGTATCTCCAGCATGAACGGTATGATGACGGTATCAGTTTGGGTGTCGTACCTGAGTTGCAGTCTGACTCTATCTTCAGCAGGGCTCCTGGAGCCCAAATGCGAGTATTTCACATCATTAGGTCCGAATTCACACGGGAACCTTTTGGGAGAAAGATGCCCAGGTCTTTGGGACAGCGGATCATTATCCAACACTATTAAGCTGCACTTGTCTCCAGGCTGCACTTCAATCACCAGATCATTAATGGGATCAATAAAAACAGACCTGCCGAAGGGAACACGTATCCTGTTGTTCGCTACAAGTATCGAGTCCTCTGAGAGCGCTGCTCTGTGCGCGTAAGACAGTCCGTGGCGTCCATAACTACCTGCCACTGAGGGCATGACAATAAACCACAGAAAGACTTCCAGCATTTTTGCAGCCTGTGACCACTCACAGGAGATGCGCCTGAATTATTCGAAAAGGACCTCACGCTTCAACCCACTGAACTCCTCTCATAAAATCCACGTTTGGAAAGAAAACGGCTCAGGAAAAGTTTGGAAAAGCCCGAGAGCGCGACATTCTCACGCCACTGGCGCGCGCACTGAGTTTTAACTTGGTTCGACTGAATGTATGAGAAGCGTGAGTAGGCACGACACGCCCATTGACCAATTCTATTGGATATGCCTATGTGACTGACAAGGGGGAACAGGGAGGACACGCCCACCAACTTGTTTACGATCTGTTCGTCTCATTCCCATCCCTGATCCAGCATCACCTTCTTTCTGCTTCTAATACACCTAATCCAACTATCCAGCTAATGAACATTTGTTGCTGAGTTGAAGTGGCTGTGTTAGAGCAGGTAAACACTAAAGTGTACTTTCGGAACATAGCTGGGAATATTGGACTAGATTGTTTGTTCCACGTCTTTCATTAAAATGTACAGATGCGAATCGAACCTATCAGTAATATATATACACATGTATTCATATATATTTAGTGTAGATACACTATTAAAAATGTGCCACGTTAAAACAAACATATTGCTCATATATATAAATATATATATATATATATATATATATATATATATATATATATATATATATATATGTGTGTATATATATATATATATATATACACACACACACACATATATATATATATATATATATATATATATATATATATATATATATATAGTGTCACATTTACAATAGTGTATCTACAATCCATATATTATATATATATGAATATATATATATATATATATATATATATATATATATATATATATATATATATATATATATATATATATATTCATATATATATAAAATTTGAAATTGCTGATCCAAACACCCAAATATTTATAAATGAAAATCATGGAAATTGTCAGTGGTTCCTAAATTTTTGCATACGACTGTATATCTAGAAATATATACACATGTATTCATATATATATATATATATATGAATACATGTGTATATATTTCTAGATATACAGTCGTATGCAAAAATTTAGGAACCACTGACAATTTCCATGATTTTCATTTATAAATATTTGGGTGTTTGGATCAGCAATTTCAAATTTTGAGGTTTATTGGATTAACAGAAAATGTGCAATATGCATCAAAACAAAATAAGACAGGTGCATAAATTTGGACACTCTTGCCATTTTGTTGATTTGAATACCTGTAACTACGTAGTGCTGATTAATTGGGACACACAATTGGTTTGATGAGCTCATTAATCCTTGAACTTCATAGACAGGTGCATCCAATCATGAGAAAAGGTATTTAAGGCCAATTGCAAGTTGTTGTTCTCTTTGACTCTCCTCTGAAGAGTAGCAACATGGAGGCTTCAAAACAAATCTCAAATGACCTGAAAACAAAGCTTGTTCAACATTATGGTTTAGGGGAAGGCTACAAAAAGTTATCTCAGAGATATAAGCTGTCAGTGTCCACCTTGAGGAACATAGTGAGGAAATGGAAGACCACAGGCACAGTTCTTGTTAAGGCCAGAAGTGGCAGGCCATGTAAAATATTGGAGAGGAAAAGGCGAAGGATGGTGAGAACGGTCAAAAACAGCCCACAGACCACCTCCAAAGACCAACAACATCAACTTGCTGCAGACGGTGTCACTGTGCACTGTTCAACAATTCAGTGTACTTTGCACAAGGTGAATCTGTATGGGAGAGTGATGCGAAAGAAGCCTTTTCTGCACACACGCCACAAACGGAGTCGCTTGATGTACGTGCACATTTAGAAAAGCCAGCTTCATTTTGGAAGGGGGGCATGGTGGCTTAGTGGTTAGCACGTTCGCCTCACACCTCCAGGGTTGGGGGTTCGATTCCCGCCTCTGCCTTGTGTGTGTGGAGTTTGCATGTTCTCCCCGTGCCTCGGGGGTTTCCTCCGGGTACTCCGGTTTCCTCCCTCGGTCCAAAGACATTGCGTGAGTGAATGAGTGTGTGTGTGTGCCCTGCGATGGGTTGGCACTCCATGCAGTGTGTATCCTGCCTTGATGCCCGATGACGCCTGAGATAGGCACAGGCTCCCCGTGACCTGAGGTAGTTCGGATAAGCGGTAGAGAGTGAGTGAGTGAGTTTTCATTTCAAGGTGCTATGGAGTGATGAAACAAAGATTGAGTTATTTGGTCATAACAAGGGGCAAAAGAACACAGCATTCCAAGAAGCACTTGCTGCCCCCAGTAAAATTTGGTGGAGGTTCTATCATACTGTGGGGCTGTGTGGCTAGTGCCGGTACTGGGAATCTGGTTAAAGTTGAGGGTCGCATGGATTCCACTCAATATCAGCAGATTCTTGAGAATAATGTTGAGGAATCCGTCACAAAGTTACGCCGGGGCTGGATATTTCAACAAGACAACAACCCAAAACACTGCTCAAAATCTCCTCGGGCATTTATGCAGAGGAACAAGTACAATGTTCTGGAATGGCCATCCCAGTCCCCAGACCTGAATATCATTGAACATCTGTGGGCTGTCCATGCTTGGCAACCATCAAACCTAACTGAACTGGAGATGTTTTTGTAAGGAGGAATTGTCCAAAATACATTCATCCAGAATTCAGACACTCCTTACAGGCTATAGGAAGCTTCTAGAGGCTGTTATTTCTGCTAAAGGAGGCTCTACTAAATATTGATGTGATTTTTCTGTTGGGGTGGCCAAATATATGCTTCTGTCTAATTTTGTTTTGATGCATATTGCGCATTTTCTGTTAATCCAATAAACCTCATTTCACTACTGAAGTATTACTGTGTCCTTCAGTTATTTGATAGAGCAAAATGAAATTGCTGATCCAAACACCCAAATATTTATAAATGAAAATCATGGAAATTGTCAGGGGTTCTTAAACTTTTGCATACGACTAATATATATATATACATACATATATATATATATATATATATATATATATATATATATATATATATATATATATATATATATATATATATATATATATATATATATATATTGTCTATAATATATTATATTATAATATATATATATATATATATTATACAGTACTGTACAAAAGTTTTAGGCAGGTGTGAAAAAATGGAAGTGTTAAACATTTATTTTCATAAATGAACAAAATGCAGTGAATGAACAAAAGAGAAATCTAAATCAAATCAATATTTGGTGTGACCACCCTTTGCCTTCAAAACAGCAGCAATTCTTCTAGGTACACTTGCACACAGTTTTTGAAGGAACTCGGCTGGTAGGTTGTTCCAAACATCTTGGAGAACTAACCACAGATCTTCTGTGGATGTAGGCTTTCTCACATCCTTCTGTCTCACTTCATGCTGGTTTGAAGGCAAAAGGTAGTAACACCAAATATTGATTTGATTTAGATTTTTCTTTTGTTTGCTCACTTTGCATTTTTTAAATTGACAGAAATAAACACTCATTATTTATATTTCCGAAAGCATTCTTAGCATTTTTTTCACACCTGCCTGAAACCTTTTCACATTATTGTGTGTGTGTTTATATATATATATATATATGTATATATAGTATCTGTCTTACTTTAAATTTGGTTCAACGAGCATTTCTTAACTTTTTAACCAAACCAAGGTTTAACAATGTATAAATAATAAAGCACAGCAGCTTCTGGCTCCACCTGCTGGTATTGCAGAAAGTCAACGTATCTCAAACCTTTTCACTACTCATCCTTTAGAACAAACTCCACCAAACCCTTTCAGAACAGACGTTATATGAACATTATCAAGCTCTTCAGATATTAGTGTCATTATATAGATATGTACTACAGTCTAATTGTTAGTGCCATAGAGCCTTCTTCCACTAAAAGCAAACATTATATAAGTTGATATTACTTAGTTCTTCTTTAGTTATTGAGAATTGTATTAAACCCATTCTAGTTACCAGCTAAGCTAGCTAATAATGATAAATACCCAATTAGAAATACAGTCAATTTGATAACAGTGGGCTGTGATGTCTACCACTGTAACATAATAATAATAATAATAATAATAATAATAATAATAATAATAATAATAATAATAATAATAAATCATCCTAAAGGCAACTAAGGAAATCACCAGAAGACATTGCTGGACTCCATACCACAACTAGACAAATGTTGCAGTGAAACAAAAACATCACATGAATCTGTCGTTAAATGAAGTAGGAATGAATCTCAAGTGCTGCCATTTGATATTTTGGGGGTACAATAGCAGACAGTTAGTCAAAAAGTCAGGACTTTGACTTATGGCATGATCACATGCCTGTGCTTTCATTGTGGTTAAAACCAGTGTTTGAGTTTTGCTCTGTTATTTCAGGGCGACAGCACCAGCTGTCAGGTTTTGTGGAGGGACGTTCCTTGTCCTTCCGTTTTTCAGCTACCTCATTAGAGAATGAGAGACCACAGCCTGCACTGTGTCACCTCTGTGTGCTGGGAACTTTCCTACAAACCTCAAATCTTCCCCCAGCCCTCATTAAAGAGGCATCTGGTGGCACAGACAAACCACGGGAAGAAAATACTTCAGGTGTGAGAGTAAATAAGAAATGGGTACAACTTATATTTTATAAAATGTATTTGTAGATACATGTATATATGTTTTAACTCCTTTCTGTAAAACAACCTCTGGAGTTTTTGTGTATTTTATTAGATTTTTTTAACACAATACAATACTTTTACTCATATTGTGATAGTTTTGCTGATATATTTAGAAAAGATGACGGTCACAGCTGTTATTAGCAGTCTCTTGCTGTGCATGAAGTGAAGCAGACTGGCTTATAATAAATTCGAAAAATAAATCTTAAACACATCCAGGTTGCTTTAGGCTTTTTTTCCCAAGTAAATCAGGGGTTAGAGGATTTAGTGAGGAAATGGTGCAGCATGCCTGCATGAGTTCCCTCAGTATGCCAAGAGATGGAAAAACTGCCCTTTGGTGTAAGTGAGTATGTTTGTGCATTGTGCCCTGCAGTGGACTGGCATGCCATCCAGTATGATTTTCAACTTCATATTCAGTGTTCCCTAAAGAGGATCTGGAGTCCAGAACAGGATGAAGTGCTTACGGAAGATCAGCAAAAGAATGACGTTATGTTTTTTAATGCTTTCTTTTGACCAAAACAGAAGATAAGAAACATATGAAATGCATTAATAATGTTTATTCATAGATGTGCATATGGCTGATCTATTTTGGAAATGACTGTCAGAGCTTGTTGTACAGTACATATCCTCAGGTAGTGGTGCATAAAGCAGTGAGGCATACTGGCCATAACAAATATTAACAAAACATCCATACTTTCAAGTGAGTGGGTTTAGGTCAGAAATAATGTACACTAAGTGGCATGTGTTTATAGTAATGACACAAATTGTGTACGGAAAGGAGACAATTCAAGTGCCAAAAGAACCTTGGAATAGATTTCACAGTATTCTAGAACAATTCTGGAGGGATAATCCATCAGTTGGTGTTTTAATGATGATGATGGATATCGCTGTCTAACATGTCTGTCCAAAATGCAAAAGTGTTTAACTTTGAGATCTGGTCAAGTTAACCCACTTGCTGCAGATACCTAGAATACAGCAAGAGAACGAAACTATCAATTCTGGTAGTTTATGTTGTGTACATATTTATTATTTGTAATCTCTGTAATATCTAATCTCTGTATTTTGATTTCCATTCTTATAAAAACATTAGCTGGAGAGTGTTATCACACAAGCCGAAAACAATGCAATAAATATAGAACCCCACATGAGCAGATGCCATAGATGACTCATGCTTGCCTGATATAAATGAGTTTGGAAAACATAAATACAAAGCAGCGCACCTCTAGCTACTTTCTAGACTGTTAGAGAGCAAACAAAAGGGTTCATTTATTTTAAAAAAGAAAGAAGCTAAATCTCTATCAGTCCTAAATGACTGTATCTTGTAAAGCTGACTATTGGACTCCCAGTTGGTTTGTTTTTCTCTACTGACACACTCACATGTAGCCTTTTGTCTTTCATGCCTAAAGCTGGGTTGATGTAACACTTCAAGATTCTGAGTTGGTGTACGTATAACATACAGTTTACACATTTCTTAACTGGCTTGACATGTGTGATACAGTACTGACTTTAAATTACTACCAAGGTGACCCAGTTCTAGGGTGTTGAGTACCTCAACATCATATTGTAAAGGATTTTTGAAACAAACTCAAATGCACTGTAGTTTTAAAGGCATAAGGCAAAATGGTTTATGGCACAGCAGAAATGACTTACAAATGGTTTGAAAATTTTGACAATAAAACCGAAGAAAGAGAATACATTTTTTGGTCATCAGACTTTTTAATGACTAAAAAGAAAAGAAATGATCTGCTTTTTATTGCAATACATTCTACTTTCAATAATGTATCTAAACCACCAAATGGAGATAGTTATAGTTAACTGAAGTCAGGTTTAAAAAAGTGTGATAAAGTTGCCATCTGTTAGGATTTTTTCTGAGTTACACACACAGTTATTTGTTCTTTGGCATTTTCGGTTGCTCTCTGTAATTATGACACTAGTTACAACACTGTAAAACTGTATGATTTCATAGGTTGCCGAAAAAATCCTTTCATGAACAAACTGAATGGTCTTGTAAGAAACATTTTATCATTAGTGCCTTTGTACATTATTTTCCATTCTATTAAGATACTAGCTTATTTGCTAAAAATAAGAAAATGTATATAGCCATTAGGGATTGTTATTGATATTGTTATTACCATCTTACTAAAAGAACCTCAAAAAAGCACTTGAAACAGGTTTCTTATGATTTCTTAAATGCAATGAATCCAAAGTACAGGAGTCCGGTTATATTTTGTCTAATCATTTACATCTACAGCATTTAGCAGACACTCTTATCCAGAGTGACTTACATTTTTTTATTTCAGTTTATTGAGCAATTTAGGGTTAAGAGGCTTGCTCAGGGGCCCTGCTGTGGCAACTTGGTGGACCTGGGATTCGAACCAATGACCTTCCGATCAGTAGTTGAATACCTTAACCACTGAGCTACCACATCCCATTAATCAGATCTTTTCTCATTTAACAAAATATTTCTAAAATATTAACTTAGAGGTGTTAAAAGCATAAAAAAGGACATTTCAGTGAGGAATTATTCATTCATTCATCTTCTACCGCTTATCTGAACTACCTCGGGTCACGGGGATCTCAGGCGTCATCGGGCATCAAGGCAGGATACACCCTGGATGGAGTGCCAACCCATTGCAGGGCACACACACACACACACTCATTCACTCAGGCAATCACACACTAGGGACAATTTTCCAGAGATGCCAATCAACCTACCATGCATGTCTTTGGACCGGGGGAGGAAACCGGAGTACCCGGAGGAAACTATTATTATTAATTGTTTAATATTAATATTAATTGTTTCTTTTTGTAATGAGTCAATTTACTGAATATGTTTGTGCATGAGGGCAGTGTGAGAATTCACTGTGACCTTCAGTGGTGTTGGTTGTAATCGCAAGAACAGTTTGCTGCAAAGTTAAGACAGACAAAATAATGACTGCTTAGAGATCCACATGGCTCTGTAGTTAAACCATCATCATGTTGTCTTTTGCCCCTGCAGTTCCCACTCTCTAAATTTGCTTTCTTACTTCTATAAAACTGCTTGAATTATACGAAATTTATTTGTGAACATGTTCTTGGTCATGTCTTTGAACTGTAGAGAATTGCAATGATGTGGACTGCAGTGATTCCATTTTAGTGAAGTAGTGATGTGTGAGTTGTAAAAGCCTTACAGAAGAGAATGAAAGAAAACCACTGAGATACATGAAAAGCCCACACAAAACTCTTAAAGTAAAAGCAATGTACAGTACACAATAATGTACACACTTGTTAAATAGCAGTGTTTCTATTTATAATTCATTTATTTTTTTCTTCATTCGTTTATTTCAAATTTTTTTTATTTAATTATTTTCAGTGATCACTTCAGTAAATATTTTATTCTGGTCAGATGTTGGGTGGAGTTAGTAGCCATGCACACACACCTAGGGACAATTTAGAGCACGCCAATCCACCTATTAGCATGTTTTGGGAGAAAGAAACCTGAAGAACATAGGAAGAATATGCATGCCTCTGCAGAGTAAACCTAAGCACCAGATTGAATCAGGGACCACAAGATGGCAATGCTAGCTGCTGCATTACATCTCATATTTAGTATTTACAAGATAATATGTACAAAGTTGGTGTGCTTCTCTGGTAATCAAGAGCTGGTCAATAAATCAGTTCTCAGAAAGTGCAAAGTACATAGGACTATGCTGAAATGTCACCAACAACATTTTCATTAACACCCACAGAAACACTCTAAGTTGTGTTCATTAGGCTTAGTGCAGCTGCTTGTGTGTACTTATGTCAGTCAGAGGACCACACTGTGCTTTTCATAGTCAAATTAATATTGCTCACTGAGGATACCTTTTACTTGTCCTTGAACTGCCACTGAAAGTATAGCATCATCTTTGAAAACATGAAGTTGAGAGCAAGGTTGCAAGGTTGAATCCTGATGATGCCACAACCATCTGTGCCTGAGAGGCTAAGAGAGGATCAATGCTACTGTTCTCTATGTGAGAACAAATGCATAATTTTTGCATTCCCTGTTTGTCAATTTTCTGTTTCTCTATAATATACCACGTAGCAGTTAATTATCTTCCTCAAGTGTGCTGTGTTAATGTCATTTCACAAAGATGCAGTGACTGGATTCGTATTCTGTTCCTCACCATGCAATGCAATGGCTGTCATGCTCGAGATGGAGCCTTAAACATTTGTGCTGGTACCTCACAGCTCCAGGGTCCTCGCTTTCTGAGCTCCAGTTCTGACTGACTGAGTCGTGAGTTTGAATCCCTGGTTTACCAAGATACCTCTGCTAAGCCCTTGAGCAAAACCTTCAATTGCTCAGTTGTAAAATGAGATAAAATGTACAGTACGTCGCTCTGGATAAGGGCATCTGCCATATGCCGTAAATATTTCTCACCTTCTCCCTGTGTCCACATGGCCTTTGTGGGTATTCTCAAACATCTGCAAAATATGCCAGTGTTAAAATAGATATTCAATTTTAACAAATATATTGGGTTTTTTCAAGTTGTTGGCAGATAATGTAATACAGAGTTAAATTGGTATCAAGCTGTGAAGTGATCTGCCACTTCAGATGGTGGAAATGTAAATATTAGCATGGTAATATAGTGTTAATAACTATGATAATGTAATACAGATCTCAAAACTGACAAAGATAGCTTTAGTCAGCCAAATTCTGAGTAGTCAAATTTTACTTTCTAAGACAGAAACATATCTGTATAAAATGTTTTAATTTCCATGATATATTTGATGAGAACTACTACAATATCACAGAAATTGAATCACAGTTAACCCTAAGTGAATCATTTTCTTACTATTTGGTACATCACCTTTTTGCTTGGATGAACGTGTACAATCAAGCTTGCATGGACTAGCATTTACAGGTTAACAGTTAACACAGTCAGTATCTCAAATTGACTTACATTTAAATAAGGAACTAGAAATAGTGCAGCATTTTGAATATTAAATATCTCAGATATTGAACGCTTACTTTCCTTGTTTTAATATTTCAAAATTCTAATTAAAAATTTTAAATAAAAATATACTTTATATAATAATAATTAGCAAACAAGCAAAAATCACAACAGATTTCATATTTCATGTTTGGTCTCAGACTTTCCCTGTATAATGTACTGATAATTCTTTCCACTGTGAATTCATAATTTATTGTGTACCAATCAACAGTCTGCTCTAAATGCTGCCAAATTGTCCCCAAAGAACCAGAAGATGGCAATGTTGGACTGTTGTGCAGCCTTAATTACTTGGAAGATGTAATCATGCTGTAAGCATGCTGGCTTTTATGTGCTTCTCTTAAAGCTCTACCACAGGAATAAAATACATTTAAAGAGCTTTTGATTATCAGAGAAGTATAAAAAGTGACTGGGGGTGGAAGGAAATAGAGAAGAAAGAGCAATGTAACAGCATGGAATAAAAGTATCCCCCTTCTGTTCTCAGTGTTCTCACTCAGCATGAAGAGGAACCACAGATTTCCATTAGAAGCAGATATCTAAAATAAGATCTAATTGGGTCTGCATGGAGGGTGGGCAGATATGGCTGTTGCACTCACAGGCACTGTGGGCTCACTGATATTGGAAAGGCAATCAGAAAACTGTTCTAGTTTAACCAGTTATCATGAGAAGAATGTGTGAGCCGTGTCTTAACTGAGAAGGATTTGTGATACTGGGATCAGTTCTATGTTCCAGTGAAAAGGACAGATGGGCTTTCTATTACAAGAGCAGGAAAAGCATACTGAGAAAATTCACTGGGGAAGTACAAAGCCATAGAGAATAGAGGAAAAATGTGCCAAATGTGCCAACTCTTTACTTGAACTCTACAAGCTATACACTTTTTAGGCTTTTGACTAAAACCCACATAAGCATGAAGTCAGCTCAATGACTCAATAATCTGAGGGCTAGTGCTTAGAGTATAGCATCTATAATTTATAGCATAGCAGACTTTGGTATCTCAGTAGTCGAGATTTTGTGCTACTCGGTAGAATGTCATTGGTTTTGATCTCATGGTTCAACTGCTAGCTTAGGTTTGGATTGTTACTGTAAAAGCATGTGTAGATGAAAACAACATACATTGTCAAGCAGTAGTACACATTCAGAGTATGAGAAGAGTGCAACAATGTACAGGACAGTATGCCAGTATGACATATGCAGGACAGTGTACAGGGCAGGGTTGGATTTTAGAAACTGATGCAGGCTGTAAACTGTTGACTCTAGAGAAATGTGTAGTAGCAAGTATGGATGTGTCTCATAACAGCAAAACATGTCTCACAGCAGCTTTAGAAAGTGCAGGTGTGCAGTTTGTACAGTCATAGGTGTTGGGAAGGGTTTGATTAGCCCAGGTGGGTGTTTGGAAGCAGTAGTGTGTTGAGCAGTCTGACTGCCTCGGGGAAGCTGTTTTGGTGCCTGATGGTGGCCGCACGGTGCCTTCTGCCAGAACAATGCAGCGTTTGCAGTAGGAGGTGTTGGGTAGAAAAACCCTGATGATCTTGTCAGCTGTTCTCAAAATCTGCTGGAGAGTCTTGCAGGCTGGGATGGTACAGTTCCAATACCAGACAATGAGACAGTGGGTCAGAATGCTCTTTATAGTTTTCCAATTCATTATAAGACCATAAGACGAGTGGTGAAAGGTCTTGAACAATGTCACAAATTCGAGTTTTCTACATTTACATTTACTGGACATTCCAAATACCAGGAAACCCTTCTTCCTTGCTGGATTAGGGAGTTGATGAATGCATTGTTGCTGATTTGACATGATTCTGGATGTATCCATTTTTGAAACTGCTATCAGGTTTATTGGCAAATCAAACAATTCTTTAAGCTGAACCATGCTCAAGATCTAGCAAACAAGATTAGATAACATTATTAGAATTATTCCCTGCGAATACTTTTTGCTCTGTGTTTATTTATTCATTCCTTTATGACTCACGGATTAAATAAGTCACAGGAATAGTATTAAAAATGAAATCATCAAGGCCCAGTCCAGTGCAGGACACCATACATGCACATTCAATCACACCAATGGTGGCTGGTGGTGATATTCATAGGGAGAAGATATTAAATTCTAATATTTACCATTTACAAAACTAGGGTTGAGTATGGCCTTATATCAAAGGTCTCATTAATGGCATGATAAGAACATTGTGGCAAAGTTTTAAACACTCACGCATGCAGAAATGCACACACTGTGAGCTTAATCTATTTGGTTTCTTCACCAAATGTATTTTATGGGAATTAAAGTAAGTGAATAAGTAAATAATCCTCCGTGTTCAGATTCATTACATGCTCAATCAATCAATCAATCAAATTTTATTTATAGAGCACCTTACAACAGCCAAAAGGAGCACAAGGTGCTTTCCAGTGAAACAACAATAAACAAATAAAAAAATAAAATAAAATCATTAAGAACACAATGAACATAAAATAGCAGTTGAAACAGGGTCTACATGTTAAAAGTTTGTATGAATAAATGAGTTTTCAACCCCGATTTAAAAACACTCAGCACAGTGATGGATCGTAAGTGTGCTGGAAGTGCGTTCCACAGCTTTGGTCCCTTGATGGCAAATGCTCGACTGTATTTCGCATCCAACTCTCAATCGCTGCTTATAACATGTTGCGGATCCACACTAAATCTAGGAGGAGAAATTTACCTGACACAACTGCATGGATCTATTGCTACATACCATTTTGGTATGAATACAACAAATGTCTTGACTGTCCCTGCTGCAGTATTGAATAAACACATTTTTTAGAATCTGAGAAATTACCTTGTATAACTGAATTTTACATTACCAAATGTGTGACCAGAAAAGAGAATGATAGTGTCCCGCAGATCTATAGATGGACTGCCTGATTTTAAACCAGTTTTTTTTTAATTGTGTAGATTAGATTAGATTAGATTAGATTAGATTAGATTAGATTAGATTAGATTCAACTTTATTGTCATTACACATGTACAAGTACAAGGCAACAAAATGCAGTTTACAGTAGGTCTAACCAGAGTGCAATGGCAGCAAGTGCAGGACATACAGTTTTTACAAGACTTAGATAAGTTAAATAAGTTAAATAAAATTGTAATATTAAGTGATTTACAGTTGTGTAAACTGTACTATGATGTGTGTGTACTATGAACATAATATACAGATGGCTATAATTATAACTGAAATTTACAGAAGGATGTAAAAAAAATATACAGTATGGCTATTGCTATAAACAGTAATTTACAGATGTGTATGTACTATGAATATAATATACAGTTGAATATATATGTGCTATGAACATAATATACAGCACATATATAGTAGACACTGTGGTTTATAGTTAAGATTATACATGTAGGACATTTAGCAGATGCCCTTATTTAGAGCGACTTACATTTAACTCATTTATACAGCTGAGGGTTAAGGGCCTTGCTCAGGGGACCAGGAGTGGTAGCCCAGTAGCCCTGAGATTTGAATTCATGACCTTCCAATCATTAGTCCAACACCATAACCACTGAGCTTCCACGGCCCACCACCCATGATTATGTGGGTGGTACTAGGAGCATATCCATTTTGTTGAGCTGAGCACATGACCCACTAGAGAAACACTTTTATTTGAACACAGTGATTTGGCAGATGAATGCCCTTTGGCAGACTACTTTCTTGGATCTTTGTGAATGCTGACATTGAAAAGATAAAATGTGTAACTCATTTAATATGAATGTTGTAAAATTCCCTTAAAGACTTGTGACGATATTGTTTGTTTTTCCAGAATATTTAGAACCCATTTGAAAAGTTTGAAGTGCCAGAGTTTTCATTTACTCTTGTTATGATTTATTTCACATTGTGCTGAATAATGCTGAATAATATATATATTATTGATATTCTTTTTATTACTTCTGTGAAATGTATAATCTTATAAAGCTTGAGGTTATTTATTAACTCCCAGAAATTAATTCTGCTAAATGGGATGCCAAGAATCTGTTGGTTGGTAAAGTGTAGCCCCTCTAATATTTGGCTATAAACACGATGTTACAATCTTCAGCATAATAAATGATTTATTTATTTATTTAAATTTTTTTCCTCTGTAGTGTATGTTTACTTTATTCACTGTAAGATTTGTTACAGTTGTGAATATTGAATGTCCGTATGTAAAATATGTGTATCTTCTCTTGAGCAATGAGAAAGGTCTTTGCCAGTGGGAGGGGGTTACAAGAAGCCAGTTCGGATGTTTGTTCTGTGGGAGTGACATTAGTTATGATAGAGTTAAAAACAAAAGTGTTTTCTGGACCATCTGCCCTGGACCAGTTTTCATCAGTTCAAGGCGACCCTATCAGGTGTTTTAACGTGGAAGTGGAGCAATCTAGACGGGCCTGTACTCAGAATCACCTACAGCCTAACAGGGAAAGAAGTGTGTGAAACATTGAGAGGTTGTTTGCTTCATGAGATTTTCGGTTTTAAGAGGATTCTTCAGGACGGTTCGTCATCAGGACATTTGTACTATGCTCTAAATACTATGCTATGCTCTAAATATTTGTGAGCACAGTTTGACCAAACCTTGGGGGGTCAAACTTTGACATACATCAAATATCCACTAATGATATCTGATGTATGTACTGTTTGATATCTCTCTCACTCATTTAAACTGACTGTTGATTATGTAACTAATATTTGAAGTGTGTATTGCACTTAATTATCATACGAGGTGACTGTGTTCAACCGAATCGGTTCAAGAGTCTTCTGGGTGCAAACGAGTCTGGTTTAAAATCATCCAGGGGAAAATTAGTCTTCATTGAATATGTTTATGCGATATTAAATTTTATATTAAGGAAACCCTTCAGTACTCTCAGGCACATGAGGGTATAGCAGTGGTGTCAAAAGTATTCACATTCATTACTCAGGTAGAAGTATACTGTAGATACTAGGGTTTAAAAAGACTTCTGTAAAAGTTGCAGTATCAACTCAAGCTTTTTACTCAAGTAAAAGTGTAAAAGTACTGCTTTCAAAACTACTTAAAAGTGTAAAAGTAAAAGTAATGCAAGGAAAAAATGCCATTAAGGACAAAAGCTTAGGCTGTGCCTCAGGGGCCTATTGTGCACTACCCCACTCCTCAAAAAACATATTAAGGCCATAATGACTATAATGTTATATTAATATGATAATGTTGAAAAATCTGGGATGCACTAGGCTACTTGGTTCAGCCGCATACTGTATATGCCCATTGAAAAAGAGCACATTTTAGTACAATGTAAATACATTAAAGAACCATATATGTGTACTACTGAGCTGTGTTTCATGGAGCGAAAGATATGACTAGTTGGCTATAAATATTGTAATGGTGCAAAAAGTCAAACTTCAGAGGCATGTCATCAATAACCTTTATTGAAATGAACACATTAGACTTAAACAACAACAGGGTAATCAACATCAGTTAAGCACAGAACATGCGACAAAGAGTTACCAATAGGCTTTGTTCATCCACAAAAGCAGCTGGTTCTCAAAGTTCTTTGAGCCAATGCATGCTCTTCTTGGCCTGAAGATCAGCCCTACAACACTAAACAGTCTTTCACAGGCTGCTGAGGCAGGGAGTGCCGTATTAAGCTTAAGTGATAGCTGGCACACAGCTGGGAAGGACTTCAGTACCTCTACTGTGTCTCCTGGGCACGCCAGGTAAGCATCCAACTGCTCGGTCCTTTCAAAGGACTGGTCTTCTTCAAGGAGGAAAAGAGGTTCATCAGAATAAAGAAATTCATACAGATTTAAAACAACATGATGAGAAAATTATGACAGAATTTTTCTTTTTGGGTGAACTATCCCTTTAAAGCTGTTTTAGGACCACAAGCAGCTGCTGGCATGACTGAAAATTAGCAGTAAAATCATTTTAAACAGCATTTGGCTAATAGTTGGGCCTATTACAGTACCTCTTTACAAGGACCCATAGGGCCCCATACAGGCGGGTGCACTCTCATACACAGACAGGATCATGACTATCTTTAGTACATAACTTATCAACCAGCTGTAGATTATAGCTTTGCACAATTAACTTACAAATACTGCATATAGTAACAATATAAGCTCAGATAACATTTGGCTAAAGTCGAATTTCAAATGTGTTAATGTACCGATAATAACAAAATTTCAGCTCACCTCAATATGCTTTTTTAAATTAGACGGCGAGTTTTTGTAAGCCATTAGCTCGTGATATTTGGGAGCGCGTAGCTTACAGCGCATGCGCAATGACTTATTTTTCCATCCAACCATTTAAAACAATTCTTCCAGGTCCGGCCAGGGATGTATAAGGGTTGGGGTTGGTTGATTTTCCTGGCTACCCTCGCTGGTGCTGGTGCTGATTGTTGAGACATTGATTTTGAGTTTTGAGCCTCTGCCACAGACATCTTCATACTTGGCTCCGTCTATGTCCAGCGTTGGGTAATTGAAGTGTGACATGATTTGTGTCATGTGCAGGTGCGATGGGTCACGTACAAACCAATAGGTTGACGGAATGGTATATGTTTATACTGTACTTCTCATCCAACCACAACACATTCACTCTATCCGGATGGCGCGATTTATCTTGATAGTTTTTTTTTGAATGATGACAAGCCGGAATGAAAACAAGCCGGAATGAAATAGGAGTAACAAGGTTATTTTAAAAATGTAAGGAGTAGAAAGTACAGATAACTGCGTGAAAATGTAAGGAGTAGAAGTGAAAAGTATGCTAAAAAAGAATTACTCCATTAACGTATAGATACTCAAAATTTCTACTTAAGTAAAGTAACGAAGTATTTGTACTTCGTTACTTGACACCTCTGGGGCATAGTGTTAGTTTTATAGTTTAATTGAAGGCACCCCGCTTAACAACAACAAGTCTTCGAGTACTATTTGCATGTCTTTCAGGAAATGGCCAGTTATCCATTCCCTATTTCCGCTGGGAACCCGGGGCTCCTGTGCCAGAGTTATATTAGTGTAAACCATTAGGGGAGGGTTACAAAAGTAATAAAGAAACAGTTTGGAATAGATGAGGATGTCAGACTTCAATACATAGATGCTGATAACAAAAATCAGTTCATGAACTTGATATTGACATCAAATGAACAATCTGGCTGGCTTCAATGTGTTGCACTTGACCAGCCTGATGGCAGCCAGGCAACAATCCTTCTATTTGTTGGAGACCATTCCATCACTGTATGAGTGTGACACCAAAATACTGTCTTCTCCTTAATCAACCACTTCATTAAGGTCCTTATCCTTAAGGTCTATGGAATGGCCCAGCATTTTGCTGGTGCAATTTTACCAGAGTTATTGTTCTCTAATGAGGAGAACTAGACTTGGGAAAGGCAAGCAATGTAATCCACAAATATGGTACTTTGTTTAAATTCGCCTCACACCTCCAGGGTCGGTGTTCGATTCCCGCCTACTTGTGTGTGTGGAGTTTGCATGTTCTCCCCGTGCCTCGGGGGTTTCCTCCGGGTACTCCGGTTTCCTCCCCCGGTCCAAAGACATGCATGGTAGGTTGATTGGCATCTCTGGAAAATTGTCCGTAGTGTGTGATTGCGTGAGTGAATGAGTGTGTGTTTGTGCCCTGCGATGGGTTGGCACTCCGTCCAGGGTGTATCCTGCCTTGATGCCCGATGACGCCTGAGATAGGCACAGGCTCCCCGTGACCCGAGGTAGTTCAGATAAGCGGTAGAAGATGAATGATGAATGAATAATTAAGTATAAAATGTAACCTGATGTTTCTGACTTGGCAGATGTTGCCACAGCCCTTGCAAAAGCACAGCCATGCTTAAGACCCCCAGGGTCAGTAAGTGTTTTTTTTTTTATTATTATTATTATTATTATTATTATTATTTTTATTATTATTATAATTATTATTATTATTATTGCCTAAATTAATCTAGCCATGGGGGTCACAGTCCAGTGACTTCTGTGCCGGTCCCAAGCCCGGATAAATAGAGAGGGTTGCGTCAAGAAGGGCATCCGGCGTAAAACATTGCCAAATTTAACCATGCGAATCGTCAGTACGAATTTCATACCGGATCAGTCGAGGCCCGGGTTAACAACGACCGCCATTGGTGCCGTTGACCTACAGGACACCGGTGGAAATTGGGCTACTGTTGGTCGAAGAAGTAGAAGTAGATTATTATTGCCTAAATTATTTGTCAGGTAAAATAACTGAGAACCCTGAGTAGATTATAATGAGTCTGCATGCAGAAGTGAAGAAGAAAAACAAAGAGGGCTCAATCGAAATATGATGGAACACACTTTTGCTCTGAGAACACAGGAGATTGATCAATATCCACCCATGATCATGATTATCAAATTGAGACGACTTTATTTCAAGTGAATATGGTTAGTGGGAAATATGCATAGAACATCCTAATGTTTTAATGAATCCCCCTAATTTCTATCTTTTAATTTGTATTTTAGGAGGAGGCAGAGTTCAGGTGAATCACAACAGTCCACTTGAAGTCAGTATTATTCTAAAAACTTGATTTGATATCTGACGCAAAGACTATATATGATCTTTGACACTCTGATAAACCTTTAAAAAAGTTACTAACAGTTAACAGTTACAGAACTAAGCCAAAAAGATGTTGTTTTTTTTCTAAACCTTATTGCAGGCTAAATGATTATACATTTATCATATTATAGGTACTTGATTGCTTTAAACTACAGTAACAGTGGGGGTTTATTCAAATCCAGCTTGCTTTCATTGGATTCCATCCAAACTATATTGTACTGAAGCAAAAATCCAAGCATCTGTCTGTTTGAATCTCTTTCCTATGACAACCCCATCCTGTATTTCTAAGAAGGATGTAGGATGATTGGATGAATATGTAACCATTTGTGCTGGCTTGCTTGAGATGGCTTTGCAGATGTTTCTTTCATATTGTCAGTGCACTGCCCTTTTCTAGAAAAGCAGCATTGATATTTTGTGTCTGAATGAGGATCCAAACCACCTTCTGATGGAATTTAAGCTGTGTTTACCAAATATCTTCTTCTTCTTCTTTCGGCTTTTCCCTTTAGGGGTCGCCACAGCGAATCATCTCTCTCCATCATCTGTGTTTACCAAATACACATTAAATAAAACAAATTTTGTACATCTATTTATTTTTGAACTACCACAAAAATAAACTACCTGCTGTTCTTTTCTTCATAATATCTATCACATGATCAAGATGCTCTTCATAGAAAATAGATCTCCTGCATCCAAGGAAGACTTCAATAATGAAATGGCAGAACACTTGGAAGTGTAGTATTTGATTAGACTGGATTTGGTGAAATATATAATAATCTAATGATCAGGAAATATCCATGGCAACCTTTGTCATGAGGCTCCAGAGCCCCCAGAAGACATTAAAATATTCCTGGATGTGCTGAAGTTTCACACTGTACTTTTGGGAGTAGCCATGTTGCATAGTGTACTTTTAGCAGTAGCCTGTACTTCACATCAGAGTACATACAGTACACTTTTGAAGCTTTTCAAGAGATTGTGATGGAAGCAATGTATGTACATATAATGTCCTACATAAAGAATTCTGAAGATGAGCTGTGGTATCTGTGGCAGATTCTTCAAGTCCTGTACATTGCGAAGTGCGCCTTCATACAGTTTTTAGTCATACATATTTAGTCAGTACATCCCACAGATGCTCGATTTTGGAGGCCAAGTCTACACATCATGTTTCTCCAAACCATTTCTGAACAATTTCTGAAGTGTGGCAGGGAACATTTACAGAAGACCTTTTTTAAAGTTTAAGTTAAAAATTAAGTTGCTATTTATCTCTAAAATGTAACCCAAATGAGCAAGCCCTAGGTGATAGTGGCAAGGAAAAACTACCTGATAAGATATGAGGAAGAAACATTGAGAGGAACCAGACTCAGAAGAGAACCCATCCTCATTTGGGTGACACTGGAAAGAAAATAATGTAAATGTAATTAAATGTATGTAATGTATGTATGTAAAATGTATGTACAGTAAATGTATGTAAATGTAATGTCCTTTTTACAACAGTTTGTAGTTGAGTGGAATTGTGCAACCAAGAGATCCCGAGGAACTAATAGGTTAGGGTAATTTCTAAGATCTTTACAGACTAATTCCTTCCTGCCATAGTCTTCAAATGTTTACATAGGTGGTACATGTCAATGTAATGGAAGAAATGCCAGGACCCAAGGTTTCTCAGCAGAACAGAGTTTCCCTGAGCATCACATTGCCTCCTTTGGCTTCTTTAATCCTCCATAAGGCAATGAATGCAATCCATAAATATGTTATGTGCCATTCTTGTTGTCTGACAAACCCTTATAAAATATAATGGACCATAATGGATGAAATGAATTGGACCATGTCAAATATACTGTAAAGCTTACACAACTTTACATTTACATTTACGGCATTTAGCAGACACCCTTATCCAGAGTGACTTACAACTGAGCAACTGAGGGTTAAGGGCCTTGCTCAGGGGCCCAGCAGTGGCAGCTTAGTGGACCTGGAGTTCGAATCCATGACCTTCCGATCAGTAGCCCAACACCTTAACCACTGAGCTACCACATCCCACACTTTATTCAGTTAGGTGGACATGAAAAGAATAAAGTACATTTATCAATTTTGAATTTTCATGTAACCTTTTTTCCAGTGCACAAGGCAGGTTGGGTTTATGGATTTGTGCAGTTGGCCCCAAAATTCTGACACTACCAGCTGTGTGCCTCCGCAGACCTTTTCCAGTATTTCCAGTTGCAGTTAGTCTATGCCTACTGGAGTCTCAGCTTTATATTCTTGGCTGACAGAAGTGGAACCTGATGTGGCATTCTGCTTCTGTACCCCATCCAACTCAAGGTTCCTTCATTAATGTTGTGCATGAATTGTAGGATATTTCCATCTATTAATATCAACATATTATACTATTATAATATATTATAATTGAAGAACCAGTTTTCTATTCAGTTAGAGAAATGCTAAAATATTTTAAATCAACATAGATCTTTATATAGAATATAGAAAAATGATTCTGTCTAAATTTGTGTTCTGTCCTTTGTAGCGAATATAAATGTTTATGACATCATTTTCTATGCAGCTATAACATTATTTTTAGGCTTCAGTTATCAAAGAATACATATAATGGTATAGAGTTTTTTGTGTAATGGTCATTAATGCAGAAATAGGAGCATTCTGGTTGACAAGCGGTCGCTCGTCTGCCCACATCCCCACTAACCTTCCTCTCTGGAGGTTACAAACACAGCTTTAAAGAGGCAGCTTGGCTCTTATGCCTTCTGTTAAAATGTTATGAGCCATTATAATTGACCACATCTTTCTTTCTTCATATGAGAAGAAAAAGAGAGAAAGAAGGGCAGGAAGAGTCATAATCTGTCTTATAATATTTCCAGATATAAAACAGTTTTCTTTTATAATAAAAATAATTAAACCAAGATAAATTATGCAGCACATTATTATTTTCCTCTCCTTTAATGTGATATAACAACCCACATTTCCCACTTTTAATGTGATATATATAGAGGATATGTACCAGAGTGCACACCAAATTAAGGAATACTTTGTTATAGCACCTTTTGCAATACAACATTCAGTCTTTTAGGGTAAGAATCTACCAACCTAATTTGCACATCCTGATTTGGATATTTTATTTAAAAAAATTGCTCCAATATCTATCAGTAATTTTAATCTGAGTAAAACATGGGGGTTAAACATACACTGAAAAATAGTTTCATATACTGTATATATCTTTGCAACAGGATGCAGGACATGTAAAAAATGTAAAAAGTTTAAACCTAACCCTAACATTTTTAACTCTTTTTTTGTAATCAAAGCTGTAGTTTTGAAAAGAAATAAAAATTCTCATGGGGATGTCACACATTTCTTTCCTTGTAGGGACATTTAATCACCACTAAGATATAAAAAAATTATCCACACACACACACACACACACACACACACACACACACACACACACACACACACACACACACACACTTGCCCCAAGTGGCTCATTATCACCCACACTCACAGATTCACAGATACACCAGTCTTCTCAAAATGAAGTCCTTTCCAAGCTCTTTCACTGATCTAGAACCATCCTTTTTACCCCATCCTCCAAGCTCCAATCATTATTTATTAAGATAAAGCTCACATCCAACCTCTGATCTGTGTTTTCCTGCAGCAAAGGCTTCAACATGAAGGCATTAAAGCCAGCCTGCAGCTCTGAGGAGTACCAGCACACTTACCTTACCACTGTGACATTTTAATTTAAAAGGATTTAAAGCAGGTCAAGACATCTCAGGAATACTGAAAGAGAAAAAAAAATAACACAGGAGGCAGATTGAAGGATTTCTTTCATCTCTTCGGGTGACAGCTCAAAATAAAGTGCTAAGACAGCAATCAGACCATGAAAAAAGAGACTGGGGCATTTAGTTTAGTTAGCATTAGTGATGGATAAGTTATAAAGGGGGATAAACACTGGAACTTGCTTGATATGTGATCATTAAAAGGGCACATACTGTATTTGGGAATATGGAAAATCAAGATGAAAAAAGACGAGTCATTTGTCTAAGATTGTCTGCTATAAAAGAAACGTTTTTTTATAATGTTTAGTGCTATTCAATCAACTTAAATGCACAAACTTTGACGGTTGTAAAGTCATTAAAACGCTATAGTTTGTTCTGCATTTCATTTCTTATCCATGCAGTTATGAAACAGCTTGAATCCTCTAATCAAAATGTGCAGCCACACAGTATGTATCCGCTTCGAATACAAAAGCACAACAACTTAAAAGCCAAACTCATTTCAGGGCAAAACGGTTTGCTTCTGCAAAGATTACATTTCCTTTTGTTTGGTTCACTTCCCAAATTACCAAATTAATTACCGTTCTGAAGACAAGAAAACAATTCTGTGGGGGAGCACAAAGCGAGGAGACAGGTTATAATCAGGCCACAATTTTCTTTCTGAGCTGTAAAAAACAGTCAGTATGGGCAGATGGTGATAACTTTTCAGCACTGCATGCAGACCCTATCAAACCCCACAGACAGGTTTGGTCAAAGGTTGATACATTTTCATTACACAGTTTTCATTATACATTTTTTGTATTGAAAATTGTGAACAAATCAGTAAATCTGTTTAAAGTTTCATATTAAGCCCAACAAAGAGGAGATTTAGTTACTGTAGCAATCCACCAGTTATTGTATTGTGAACTTGGAAGTTTTATTCTAGAAGATCTAGTAGGTCTGTTTTTAATTGTTCTTGTTATTCAAAAAAGTAAAGGCCAACCTGTAAATATCTTTTAAAGAATTGACTATACCTATAAGTTTAATAGATAGAAAATGGCACTTTTATTGTTATTATATTTGTTCATACAAGGCTGGCTGAGCATATTGTGTTTTTTTTTTAGTGTTATACAGTTCACATTTCCAGGATGTGAGTATATTAAGTGAGATTGAACATTTCTACTAGATCCTGCAGCTGAACAGAGAGGATTTACAGTGCTGCTAAAATGCTTGTGATACCCTAAATTTTGTTTTGTATTTCTGGATTAATTTTACTGAAATATCAAATCAAGTCCCCAATTTTGATAAGGAGAACAAAATTAAACAAATGATACAAAACCATTGTAGTTTTACGTTTATTTATTTAACAAAATTATCCAACAGTTAATATCTATGGATAAGTCAGGTGTTTCATCATAAACCTGGGTTTTCACTATTCTTAACCACACAGGTCTATGAAAATGTGCCATCCTTTGAGTACAGGAGATTCAGGAGGACCTCAGAAAAAGAGTTACAAAAACATTACACAGTGTTTGTCCTCCACTGTGAGGCAGATGAAGTACAAATGGAGGAAATTTGCACCACTGTTAGTCTTTCAAGGAGCAAAAATCACTCCAAGGGCATGGTAAGTAATATTATGGGAAGAACCCGCATGGGGGTCGCTAAGAACCCCATGCTAATATCTGAGGACCTACAGGCCATGAGCAATTGAAGTCAGGCAAACACAGCGCAAGAATGGTGTAAATGGTAGGATAGCAAACAAGAAGCCACTAAAAGTCCATAAATAACACTACTGCCCATGTGAAATTTGGTCAAGATCATGTGAATAAGCCAGAAGGTTATTGTAAGAACATTCTGTGTAAACCAAACACAGCATTCCATCTTAAACACCCCATTCCAACTCTGAAGCATGGGGTGGTGTTATTGTGGTTTAAGTCTGCTTTGCCATTGTTAATAAACCTTTGAATTTTGGATTACACAAGCAAATACTACAAGGACCCTAAGCACACAAGTAAGTTTACAAAGTTTAAGCCAGTGAAATTGTAACCTTTTGAAATGGCCAAGTCAAATTCCAGACCTTAACCCAATATAAATGTTGTGTAAGGACCTGAGAAAAGAAGAGCAGTTCACGCAAGGAAGACCATCATCATTACAGAGCTGAAGCAGTTTTATAAGGAGGAATGGGCCAAAATTCCTCTAAACAGTTGTGTAGTACTTAGCAGTTACTGTAAATGCTTGGTTGATGTTAATGCTGATTCACATGTGGATATTTAATCAATAAATAAATGTAAAAACCTATGAAATGTTGTGTCATATTTTTAATTTGAACTTTATTTAGTTACAGTATTTAGGAATTAGATGAAGATCTAATCACATTTCAGGGTCACATAAAGGGTTCACAGCCTTTCTAGCAGTACTGTAAGATACTGTACCTTTACTTGCTGACATGTATCTTTTTTCAGACAGTCTTGACTCCTGTTCAGTGGGTGTAGCATTCTTAAAATTCAGAAATCGTTAAAAAAATGCATACGACATATTCTTTTCCAAAGTTCAACGCAAAAATGTGGTTATATGTATGGCCGTTGTCAAACCTCCATTACGCAAATTTGTTAGTAACAGTGACTTAATTAATAGAGGCAGTCAGAAGTCATGAGTAATTGATGGGAGGAATGGGGCTTTTCTGGGAAATAGTGGAAATCCTTTTAAGAGAGCAGATTTGGCAGATTTTACTTCTCTCTGTTTAATATGATTACCTGTGGACTCTATTCATCATTCTAATGATCTGTGTGCCTTAACTAATGACATGTCAAGTCCAGGATTAGTAATCTCATCACATAAATAGACAAGTATATCAATGTGCAGCAAAACAAAATAGTATCTGATAGCACCACTACTATATATAATATATAGGGATGAGCGAGTACAGCATTATCTGTATCTGTATCCGTATCTGTTAACCATATGAATTATCTGTATCTGTATCTGTACTCGGAGTGGGTGGGGCATAACCCGTAAGTAGGCGGGGTTTGTCTTGAAATGGGCGGAGCTTTAACCGGTAATAATTAATTTGTAATATTTATAACACTAGCTTACTACCTTTATGTTTTTATGAAATACAGCAAAAACGTGTCAGACGCTCAGTGTCTGGTCACTGGTTAGAGACAGCTGAAGGTTTAAAAAAAAAAAAATCTCCGACAGGCAGAGACGCAATGCGAGTCGCATTCTACCAAGCAAGCACCACATCTGAACGAACCCACGTTTACCAGAACTCTATTGGTTAGTAAGTACGTATTATTAACGTTACAACCCGAAGTAAAAAGCTGAAGAAACCCTAAACGTTAACGGAAAAGATCCGTGAACCCGAGTGACTGAGGGAGAGACAGAGAGCTGTTCTGTGTGTGACTGTGAGTGAGCAGAGCGAGACACAGCAACACAATACATCTGTATGTGTGTAGGGGAGGGGCGCTGTGACTAGCCTATCACAGAACGCTGACACAATCAGCTACCCAATGATGATTTTCATTCAATCCGAGCACAGATATTGACTCGTATTACTCGTATAATACTCGTACTCAGCAGAAGTGCTTTATCCGTACCGGATACTCGTTTCAGCCGAGTATCCGGCTCACCTCTAATAATATATATACTCATTCACTTCATGCAGCTGTCACGTTTAAATACAGCAGGCGTTACATTATATAGGAACTCAGTTCCACTGTATTATACGGTTGAAAGGACTGATAAGTACATATGTAATATTCTGTGTGGATAATTTCTAAATAAAGTTTAGGCTCATGGGTAAGGAAAGGGACATTTTAAAAAGAGTTTTGTGCTTTAGGCTCCTGAGTGGATCAACAGAAACGTATTCAACCAGTCATCTAGAAGTCAAGGTCAAGAGGCATTTATTGTCATTTTTAACATATACACTTTTTAATGTATATAGTATATAGTTATAAAGTATATGGTGCAGTACATAGTGAAATAAAACAACGTTCCTCCAGGACCATTGTGCTACACAGAATACAGAGCTACAAACAACACAGAACTAAGAACTACAGTACATACATTAACATTTAGCGGTTAAAATGAAACTGAACCACCTGGTTTTAGACCTCAAGAATATATTTGTATGGTGTATGGCCCTCTTTTGTGACCAATACAGCACCAATTTGTCTTGGGAATGCCAGACACAAGTTCTGCAGGCTGGCTGAGGGATATTGATTCATTGGCCAGGTCACTACTGTATGTGATTCTGAAGGAGGAAAACGTTTCCTGAGTTTCTCCTCCAAAACACCCTAAAGTAGTAAATAATATCCAGATCTTGTGACTGTGCTGCAGGCCATGGAAGATTCAACTTCACTTTCATTTTAATCAAACCATTCTTGCAAGTCTTGCTGTGTGTATTGGTGAATTAACATCCTGATACACCACCTTCAGGGTACAATGTTTAAAACACTGTGTATACATAGTCCTCCAGAATGGTTCCATAGTTCTTTACATTATGTTGTGTAGATTGCAATTTTATGTACAGCTCTTATATTGCCCTATTTATACATTGGAATGTAAAATCAGTGAACTCCAAGACTATATTGGCCAGTGTATTAGTTTGATTGTCAAAACTCTATAGGTCTACTAAAAGTGCATGTGTGCATACGTGTGCAAAAAGTGCAAGACAGAAAACAAGCAGTCATGAGTATGAATCCTGTTCGATCTTCAGTCAGGAGACGAAGAGAGAAAAATGGTCTGTGTTGTCAGGGAGAGGAGGCAAACTCTTTCCCCATCAATCATGGGCATCTGTGAGTTCATGCATGTGAATGTGGGTGGAAAGCACTTTCCTCTGTGTGTGCACAAACACCAGTTAGAAAAGATGTGGATGGTTGGCTTCCTGTGAAGGATGATGCATGTGATAAACATCGGCCTCTCTGGTTGGCAGCTGTCTTGATATGGGAGAGCTGCTTGATGGCTGGGAACTGGTCATGACTAAATTTATGTTAAAATTGTGTGTGTTTGGGGGATTTTATCTTTGCACAGTAACCCATCATCGAGGGGGAAAAATTCTGTCAAGCTAAATCCAATGGCAAATTATTCTAATAATAATTCTAAAATTATATAATGAATTAGTTAAATAATTCTATTAAATAAAAGAATAGAAAAATAAACGTGTGTTCATTTTATGGAAAAATAAATATATACAAATACAGTTATAAGGTTAATTAATTGATTTCAATTAATGAACATATGTGTTCTCTCTCTGCATTCAATTTTTAATGTGTGTGGCTATAGAGCTGTAATGTTAAGCTTTTCAATACAATGTAATTTAACAGTCTTGGAGGATTTAAATACATACTTTGTAGTGCAAAAATGATGGCTACTATTTATCTTAATGCGTGCACTGTGTAAAGCAGCCTTAGGGGCTTTGCACAGTACATGCTTAAAGATTAACGCTGCTCTGTAAAGTGATTAACTCTACTCTGTACTACAGTATATGTTAATGCTCTGCTAGCTCAATGCTTTATTTTAAATATGTAAGTGGTAGCATTTATAGCTGCTTGTCAAAGGTTCTAGCAGAACATTAAACACATCACTCTGTGTGTATTCTTTTAAAATAATATTTCAATTATTTACATTAATATTATAGGTGGGAGAAAATCCTTAGAAGCTCAAATAAACTGAATAGACCCAATGCAAGCATAGGATGCAGGTGCAATGTGAGCAGTAATCAGTAGCAGAGAGAGGAGTTTACTACTTACTTCCAAATTTGTAAGTGGTAATTACAGGTATGTCATATTTACATGCTTTGTTGTTGGAAAAAAGATGATGGAGGATGCCTGGTTCATGCATACATATTTATTTTTATTTTTATTGACACCATATTACATATTTATAAACTTAGCTAGCTTGCTCATGATAAAGGTCAAAAACAAACAGTGTGAAAATGTACAACATGCATAGCACGGATGGTAATATACATAAATATGTAATAAAAAATGAAAAGAATATAAACTGTACTCTCCTTTGCTCTAGTAGAATCTCTAGTGTCCTAGTCGTAAGTACAACTTGAGGGGTCATACAAGTGCAAATTCCTAGTGGGAAACTCATAATGCATATGCATGTGAAGTTCGTATATGGTAACTAATCACAGCATTAGCTGTGCTCAAGCAATTTGGGTGGATGACAGACAGTAGTACAAGCAGTGGAGCTATTCACAATTTGTCTTTTAACCCTCCTGCAGACCTTGTCTGAATTCCTATGCAAATTAGGAGCGCCGAGTCAACTTGACCTTGTCTGTTTTGACTGCTTATAAAAAAATATAAGCAGTATAAAAAAATAGTATATATGATAGCCTTTTTTTTTTTTTTTTTTTACCTTTTTTGTCTAACTTGTTTACAACATATTAACATATATTTTGCAGAGATGGGGGACTCGAGTCATATGACTTGACTCGAGTCAGACTTAAGTCGCAAATTTGAGACTTGAGACTTGCTTGACAAATATTAAAAAAAGACTCGACTTGACTTTGACTTGACATTCATGACTTGAGACTTGACTCGGACTTGAGTTAAATGACTCGAAATAACTTGTTTTTTGTTTTTGTTTGATCTTTTTTGTCTATTTTGTTTTTAAATCTGTTTTTAAACGCACACAAGAGCGTAACCTAACCACGTGACGCAGCAGGCAAGCAGAGGGAGCGCGCGCACTAACTAATAAACCTTAACAGTCGTGAAGAAACATAGAAGGCGCTACACCAAAAATAATTAAGTTCTGGTACCGGGATTTTGTGCAAGATGAGAAGAGAAGAACAGCAGGATGCGACCACATCGCTCACAATTGAATGACAAAGTTCTATCAAATTAATTTTTGCAAGCGCAATGTAGTGTAAATGGTTGGTCACTGATTATGTGGAAATGTCAGCTTTTTTGCAATAGCACTTATAATTGGTCTTCAGTGTTAGGCTTTGAGTGAAAAGCATATGGATCGTTTATGGGGATGCACATATATATAAAAAAAACATAAAAATAAATATAAAAAAACTTCAGAGTTGCAAGCACTATATATTACGCTAAATATTCTTGTCTAGCATGCACACGCACACGCACACACACGCGCACACATTCAATTTAAAGGGATAGTTCACCCAAAAATAAAAAAATTCTTTTATAATTTTCTCACTCTCATGATGTTACAAACCTGTATAAATTTCTTTGTTCTGATGAACACGGAGGAAGATATTTTAAGGAATGTTTATAACTAAACCATTCATGAGCCCCATTCACTTCCATAGTATTCTTTTTTTTTCACTATAGTAGTGAATGGGGCTCGTGAATGGTTTGGTTACAAACAGTCCTGAAAATATCTACGTGTGTGTTCATCAAAACAAAGAAATTTATACAGGTTTGTAACATCACGAGGGTGAGAAAAAGATAACAGAATTTTCATTTTTAGGTGAAGTGTCCCTTTAATTAATAAATTACACTCACTCCAATCATCTCTCTCTCTCTCTCTCTCTCTCTCTCTCTCTCTCTCTCCCCAATAGTTAATTCACTTCAAGGTTTGTGGGATTCAATAATTTACGTTTTTTGATTGACGTGATTGATTGTTGTTGTTATTCTGTTGTTAAAAAGGAATGATCTAATTTAAGGATGTGTTCACGTCCCATTAAAAGGTGAATGTCTGTTCAAAAAGTGCCATTTGGTTGCATAGAAACCATTGTACTTTTTTATATATACTTTTCCATGGTCTTCTGCCATGTTTGAGGCGTATTGAAACTTTTCATGCTTTTATGTTGGCCTTATTTCAGTTACATTTACATCTTATTCTTTGTAGTTTTGATTTTTATTCATTTTTAGATTTTTATTGTATTTACAACTCACCTGTATATGGACACCTTTTAAAAATAAATGCATATAATCATTTTTTTGTTGCAAATAAAACTCTCATAGTCCATAAATACTGTAGATTTAACTTTGTTTAATATATACATTTAGTTAAATCATCAAACATCTGTATGACTTGCCAGTGACTTGCTTGACTCAAGCTACGACTTGACTTGACTTGCTTGACATAAAGCAGTGACTTGACTTGACTTGACTTGACTCTCACAAAAAATGACTCGGACTTGCTTGAGACTTGAAGGTTAAGACTTGAGACTTACTTGTGACTTGCACATGTGTGACTTACACCCACCTCTGATATTTTGCAAACATTTTTGTAATATTTGATATAATAAACATCATTAATATACAAGAATGCCTCATTTTCTAGTAAAAAAAAAAAAGAAATTTTGAATTATTTTCACTATAGAGACACAAAATTACAGGCTGGTATATTTCAAAGCCAGGAGATTGTTTTGAAACCATTCTGACCATTTTTGATGTCAGTAAATAATAAACCTGTTTTTTTCCAGGTCAAATTGACTTGAATGCTTATAAATCAAAAATTATACATTATCACCATTCTGTGTGATCAGCTTACATTTGTGAACATTTTACACTTGTAATGTCTATTTTGCCTACCAGATGCCATCTGATCACCCAAAAACGGGCTACACAGACACACACACACACACATCACTCAAAAACATGGCATAATGTATTGTGAATAAAACTTCCTTTACATCTCTTATGCTTTTTATTATATATAATTTATAAACAATAAACCTCATGAAATTATGCCATGTTTTTGAGTAAAATAAGCAGAAATTATTAAATATTATTTTGGATAACCACTGGCTGGTGTATGTCAAATAAGAGAGAGGAAACAAATATGTGTGTGTGTGTGTGTGTAGCATCATTTCGGTAGATCATATTTTGCCCTCTGCTAAGCAAAGGCATATCAAAAGTGTGAAATATTTACCACTGTGTAGCTTTTTTTTTCTGGAGGCCTAATGAAATGCAATGCCCAATTTGTGTGTGTGTGTGTGTGTGTGTGTGTGTGTGTGTGTGTGTGTGCACGCGTGTGTGTGTGAAATGTTTACAAACGTGTAGCTTTTGTTTTGTCTGGAGGCCAAATGAAATGCCCAATGCTTTGAACAGTGTTTGACTGTGTGTGTGCGCGCGTGTGTGTGTAGCATCATTTCGGTAGATCATATTTTGCCCTCTGCTAGGCAAAGGCATATCAAAAGTGTGAAATATTTACAAATGTGTGGCTTTTTTTTTCTGGAGGCCTAATGAAATGCAATGCCCAATTTGTGTGTGTGTGTATGTGTGTGCATGTGTGTGGTGTGTGTGTGTGTGTTTTGGGTGCGTGTGTTAGTGGAAATTCTATGTGTGCATTTTTGTGTCTGTATGTATGTTCATTGCGCTGAAAAGGGCAAAAGTGTGACCTATTGCCCCACTATGACTTGAGGATGAAAGGATTTATTTTACGAACACATAGTTCAACGAAAATAGACAAAATAAATTTTACTTGCAAAGTTCATAATTTGGAACAATCCTGGTAAATTTCAGGCAAATATGTGGAAGGAAACCCAAGTTATGACACATTAAACTTTCCAGATGAGTAAAATAGACCCCATGTCTGCAGAACGGTTAATTATTTAAGGCATGATCTACCATTACCCAGTCCCGTAATATTTATAACATTGATAGTCAATAAGAAAATAAAATACATCTAGGACAGAGTCAATTAATATACTGTCAACAGCGAGAAACAGATACTGTATTTATTTAAACAAGATCTAATTTTTTCTCCTCCTACAGTAAACCCCAATATCCCTGTGCTCATTGTGTAAATAGTTGCCTAGAAGCTTTTTCAAACAGAAATCCTGTTCATCACTCTAAAAGCTGGTAGTCAATAAAATGTGTCTAAACCAGCCAATAGATGTGTTTATTTGTCATTTGGGGGTTTTTAATATGCAGAAATTGTAATGATACCTTAAGTGGCATTTTATGAACATAATTCATAATGCAATTACAATGCTATTTAACACATATAATTATCGGCACTGTATGTGTGTTAGATTAACCACACAGGAATAACCCCAGCCCCAACTATGCCTCTGGCATATTCTGAAGTCTCTATACAGCTAACCAGCATATCCAGACATGTACAGTTTTACATGAGATAAAACAATACTTGAGTTGAAGATTCCCTTCTGGGAAAGATCACCCAGGACTGGAATTTAAACAAAACATATAATGACCAAAGGTGACCCTCTAGGAAGAATATTTTCAACCTAGAGGTCAAGAAACATGAATAAACAGGGAGTTACCTGACCCTACTCTGTATGCGCATGTGTCTCCTCTGTGATGGTCTCACACATAGCAGAATATGCACAGATATATATTATATACAGACATATTTTGTAAATATTAAACCACTTTGAAATATGCTTTGAATTAACCATAAGCATAACCAGTAAATACACTCATATAACAAATGCAAATGAATAGCTTAAATCCTGTGCTGAGGAAACTTCATTCTATCCCATATTACGCTGTGCAGTTCATCACAGAATATCTGCCACACGGCTTAGCAAGTTAAAATCTCGAATATATCTTGAAAATATCTTGAAAATGATCTCCAGTTCAAAGATTTAATGAAACCAAATGTAAGATTATTTAACTTGTTTCCAAGTGTATTCTTTAAACAATTTTATGCTTTGAATTATTTTGTTGATTTGAAGCATTCCTTTCTAGAAAGAAGCACAATTATGTATCGTAAAAATTTGTAAAGCTTAAGAATAGTAAAATATGTCTGGCTTAATAATCCTATATTTGGTTTCATCTTATAATAAGAAATAATAGATAAATATGAATAGATTCAGGATATTATCACTTGCTAAGATGTCAGCACTCTACACATATAACACTACTCAACACATATAATCAGCAATTCAGCCAATGTACATACTCATCTACTGTAAGCCTCTTGCTGACTTTTAAACCATGCCTGCTGGTGCAGAAATTGTAATTGATTATTTGATCTGGTGGAACAGAGCGGTCAATGTAACTGATGGATAACTACAAAGGTCATAATATAAAGCCAAGATCCAATGGTCCCACAACAGGATGCCAAAGACAATAGCTCAGCTCCTTCTAATACCATAGTCAAGTGTAGATACAAGGAAAGACTAATTAACCAATTAGCAGGAGTAGGTTTCTTGAACAAAATAATCAAGAAGACAAAATACAAGGTATAAGCAGTCCAGCCAAGAAAATGTATATAAAGCATTGCCCAGTCCACTCTATCACAGAATATCTGCCATGTCCTGAATCCTGTACAAGACCCAGTAGCAATTTAGCAAATGTACACACTGATCTAAGCCTCTTGCTGACTTTTAAACCCTGCCAACTGGTGCAGAAAGTGCAACTGATCATTTGATCAAATGAAACAGAGCAGTCAACATAGCTGATGGTATAACTAAAAAGGCAAGGTCATAGAATAAGCATTGTCTTACCAGTCCCCTCAAATGGAGACTATAGACAATACCGCAGCTCCTTTTAATCCAAGAAGTTTAATTTAATGGAAAATCTAATTAACCTATTAAACGGGTTTCTTGAACAAAATATACAAGAAGCGAAAGTACATGCAGTCCAGCCAAGGAAATGTAGACTATGCAATTCATTAAAAAGAGTTTTAAATCTCAAATTCAGACATTGCTGTTGTCTCCATAAGTAAAAAGAAAAGAAAAAAAAAAACATTGAGGGAAGTTTTTGAGGATGAGCTGAAATAAAACCCTTAACCAGTGATGAAAGTATGGCATCTTAAACAATTATACATGCAGATAAGTGTTGTGAATAGCCATGTAGCGCCACAAAAAGACAGAAAATTCAACAGCCAGCTGGTTTATGCTTCTGTCACCACGGGAATATAATATTAGCTGCTGAGTTTGCATGATTCTGGATCCATGACAGGCAAATTTAAGTAGAGAAGCTCCGGAAAGCAGACATCATCTCTGAAAAAAACATTTAAACTGAACTAATTTGAACTCGTTTTTCTATTTATGATTGGATGAGCCAGGCAACAGTTACATAGAACAAATATATTGAAAATATGGAAATCAAAGCTCATTGTTTTGATTTGTGAAGTTGCAGTACTGGCGGTGCCTGAGCTTTCAAATGTGATTGTTTTTTAAGAGTGATAAATTTTCTGAAAGGACATGACGCCTAGTGGTAGTAAGTTTCACTCCATCCTCTTTAGAATGTAAACAGATATAATAGTGTTGAGTGTTATTTTTTAATGAATGTTACAGTGGAGGGGAAATAAATGGTAAACAAAATTGCCAAAGCAATACATTTACCCAGAAAAGAGTTTAGCGAAGAGTATCCAGTCATTTAAGCATATTACTAAGACAAACTTAGCCTGTCCAGCCTACCACATTCAGATCTATGTCAGAAAATGTCCAGTCACAGCAATGTTATTGTCCTTCGGCTGTTCACCTGGTCGTCATAGCAGAACATCTAATCTGCTGGGTTGGTTCCCTGCCCAGGAACTGAACCCAGGCTGCAGCAGTGAGACTACAAGCAGACCTGAGGCATGACAAACTTCAGCTATTGACAAACTACGAAGATTTTCTTTCCTTTAAATTATGGTGAGGGTCAGCAAACAACTACAACATCACTTCAGCTACAGACAAACTAAGATTTTCCTCAAAGCATTCTTTAGATTTGGTGACAGTAAGGTCTGCGTTAAGTGCATCTGATTAAATAGCAGGAAAATCCGCTGTCAGTTTATATTGTTTCATGTTCTAGCCCTTTGTGTTCAGCCATTGGTTAAAAGTTCAGCCATTGATTAAAAGGCCATTCACAGTATGGATAGCTAACAATCTACTGATACCTTATGGCGAAACTGGGTGTTTGTAAACAAAGTATGGTCAATTCTCATCTTATTTATTTGACTTTAAAATGCCTTCCAGGGCACAACAACACTGTAGCACATACACTGAAGTGGTATCAGTGAGGCTAATCAGAGGGCAATAATTTATTTTGCCTGATGATGCTGAAAGAATTTAGGAAGATGTCAATCACTTTCCATCCAACGGCTCAGTCACAACAGATTAATCTTAAAAAATATGACTAACACAAAGCAAAAAAACAGAATTATTTTAATTCTGAGTATGTAAATTTATGTATGTTAATCACAGAGTACCAGGAGGAAACCTTGACAACATGCAAACTTCACACATGGTGGAGGTGGAAATCAAACCCCCCATCCCTGGAGATGTGAGATGAATGTGCTGAATACCAAGCCACTGCATCCTCAGTTATTAAAATAAAACGGTTGAATTCAACATGAAACTCTCCATGAAACTACCAGTGATTTTATTGTATGTAATACTCTCAGAAAAGACCTTGTTTCAGAAAGTATCCATTTGTCACAAGTTTTGACACCTGTTCATTTATGAGAACTGAAACTTGGCAGATGATGTAAACCTTGCTAAAACATTATTATAAATAAAAGATATATATATATATATATATATATATATATATATATATATATATATATATATATATATATATATATATATGAGATGATTTGTCACACTTCTGAGTTCTCTGACAAACTGTGCAGTCCTGTGTAGTCCTCACTAACAGAACATGATCTCAAAGCAGCATCATTACTGTTCACTATTAAATCAATGTACAATCTATAAATATTCATCAGGTTCACGCAGTTGATTTGCATAATTGTGTTCCTAGCGTTGACCTGAATTTTATGTAAATGATGTAAAATACATTTTTGTCTGGTATTTGAGGGTATTTTTTTTAATTCATTGCATGAAGTCAGAAGACAAACGTATTGATTGTATGCACTGAAAAACAAACTAAAGCGTACTGCTTAGCACATAATACTTCTTATATTTTTATTAAAAAGAAAAAGCCTTCTATTTGTATAGCACATTTGCAAACACCTGAGCTGAGTGAATGCACGCCTCATTTCATGGCTAATGAACGAGCCACAGTCGAAACAGACAGAGTGAAGCGATGGCTTCTTAAACGCAACAGGAAGTACATTAGAATAATAGCAGTCCTGCTGAATCTGTAATGTCCCCCTTTTTCTCAGTAATGCATAGCAGGCAATGGGCACTGCTCACACTCTGATTAAAACAAATGAAAGATCCATTATGACAGGCTATTGAATACCAGACTCGACCATTAATGGAGGAGGAGGGGGAACAAAAGGAAAGAAATAGCAGGAGATTGTCATTTACCAGACGGCTGTGCATTTACCATATACGCCTCCATATATCATATACCATGAGCTGTAATGCAAGGAGAAACGCTAGAGATAAAGTGATAGACTGTGGATGTATGTTCTGTTAGAATAGGATACAGAAATTAAGATGAACATGCAAATAATTTGACTTACATCAGGAATAAAACTCATTACAAGAGGTTTGTTCTTTTTATCACAAAGGCATTTACATTATTTACTATAACCTTAAAAGCCACCAATACCAACAAAAATATCATCCCTGTTGTGTAAATTATTTTGATTTTTAACCGTGGTAGAAACCATGTATGCCTTTTAAAAAATATACTGCGAAACATTAAACCACAACAATTTTTAATAATGGAATTAATCCATTATTTTATTTCTCTCATAAATTTGCTGATTTAAGTAGAGAAGGTTTCTGCAAGACATGTTTTCATGGAGATTTGTGAACAAGTGAAATAACTGAAGAAAAATAATACCTTTGATTTAATCTGATCAAAAGGTTACAAACCTCAGAAATAAAGGTACTGACTCAATGCAGACATGAAGACAAGAGTACAATTTACATACAGAATGTAGTATAACATTAAATGAACAATGTGCCATGGTCAATGTTATGGTTAAAGCTACTAGGAGGAAAAAAGATACTTGTGTTAATCTAAATTAAAGAACAAACTGAAATTTCATCGGAGGTCTTCAGTCCAGTAAGCATGAATCACTGGGGGTGGGGGTGGGGGAGGTTCCCACATGGCTGGGTGAATGAGGTTGGTCTTTGCTGCTCCTGCTTTCATGAGCAAATATTACCACCTTAGGGCTGGATAATAAATACACAAACATGTTTGTAAATCAAGATGAAGAGTAATCCCTAATGGCTCAGACAGCCATCAGACATCGACCTGCTCCGACTCGATCTCTGGGAATGATTCGAAGCTCCGATCCATGTTTTAGGAAAACATTTCCTATGAATTGAGAGACAAAAAGAGAAAGATGCTTCAGGATTTTTATTTAAGTTTCAGTCAAAATATACATGAATTGTTAATTTTAGTAAATCAGCTTTTTTCATTAACCAAATACTTTTGTGAAAAGAAAATGTATAAATACAAGAATGAATGCCTAAAATAATGTTTTATATGTCTAGCTCAGGTTGGAAATAAAAGAGGATCACAAGGAAATCGAAATATATTCTTGGCTTTTAAATCTAACAAAAAAAAATGTTCACCTGTATGGTGGGTGTATACAGTGGTGTGAAAGTGTTGGCTCCCTTCCTGATTTTTTTTTTCCCCACCATTGTCACACTTTAATGTTTCAGATTATCAAACAAATTTAAATATTAGTCAAAGATAACACAAGTAAACATAATATGCAGTTTTTATATGAAGGTTTTTATTATTAAGGGGGAAACAAAATCCAAACCATCATGTGAAAAAGTGCTTGCCAACTAAACCTAATAACTGGTTGTGCCACCCTTAGTAACACGAACTGCAATCAAGCATTTGCGATAACTTGTAATGAGTCTGTTACAGCACTGTGGAGGAATTTTGGTCCACTCATCTTTGCAGAATTGTTGTAATTCAACCACATTGGAGCATTTTTCATGCATGAATCACCTTTTTAAGGTCATGCCACAGCATCTGAACAGGATTCAGGTCAGGACTTTGACTTGGCCACTCCAAAGTCTTCATTTTGTTTTTCTTCAGCTATTCAGAGGTGGACTTGCTGGTGTGTTTTGGATCATTGTCCTGCTGCAGAACCCAAGTTAGCTTCAGCTTGAGGTCACTTCAGGATTTTTTAGTAGACAGCAGAATTCATGGTTCCATTTATCACAGCAAGTCTTTCAGGTCCTGAAGCAGCAAAACAGCCCCAGACCAGCACATTCCCACCCCCATATTTTACTGTTGGTATGATGTTCTTTTTCTGTGCAGTGTTACTTTTACGCCAGATGTAATGGGACACACACCTTCCAAAAAGTTCAGCTTTTGTCTTTTTGCCCAGTCTCTTTCTAACAGTGATGTCATGATCACTGACCTTAACTGAGGCAAGTGAGGTCTGCAGTTCTTTGGATGTTGTTGTGGGGTCTTTTGTGACATCTTAGATAAGTTGTCGCTGCACTCTTGGGGTAATTTTGGTCAGCCGGCCACTCCTGGGAAGGTTCTCCACTGTTTCATGTTTTCACCATTTGTGGATAATGTCTCTCACTGTGGTTCCATGGAGTCCCAAAGCTTTAGAAATGGCTTTATAACCTTTTTGAGACTGGTAGTTCACAATTACTTTCTTTCTTTTTTTTTCCTGAATTTCTTTTGATCTCTGCATGATGTGTAGCTTTTGAGGATCTTTTGGTCTACTTCACTTTGTCATTTCTTGATTGCAAACAGGTGTGCAAGCACTTTTTCACACAGGGCCATATGGGTTTGGATTTTGTTTTCCCTTAATAATAAAAACCTTCATTTACAAACTGCATATTGTGTTATCTTTGACTAATATTTAAATTCTTTGATGATCTGAAACATTAAAGTGTGACAAACCTAACAATGTGGCCGGTGAGTGAGTGAGTGTGTGTGTGTATATATATATATAAAATTCTCTTACTTTCACTGAAATCGGGGCACAAATTTCAAAGTGGGAAAACGATTACTAATGTTAGCTGTGCAAAGAGCTTCCAGAGGGTTGTTCGTTAATACTGGAGATCTCAACACCTACACAACTGTCAATCATGTACTCCTATATTAAAATCTGGAGGTCATACACAACATGTGCAAAGATTGGCTGCTAATTACAGTTCATACAATGGGTTAATTACAAAATAAATGTTACAGTAAGGAAACTAAAGCACTAGATTTTCTCGATATCTTATTAAGGATTAAGCTCCAATGGGCTCAGATAACACAAGATGTGATACTGTACATCTAATGACATGAGGAAAAACTGCCTGAGGTCAAAATAACCTTAATGATACTGCACCAGCACTGAGAGATAATGGCCTCAATTTGAGTTATCTATCTATACTGTAATTCCATAATTATACAGAGCACATGGATCAGACAACTAGAGAAAATAACAGCACACAGAACCAGGTAGTTACATCATGTTTCAAGTGCAGTCTCAAGCACAGTATAATTATTTAGAGAAATTCTGGAACATTGACAGGACAGAAAGAGCTTGTAAAAAGATATTCCAGCATGACATTCTGTGTCTTTTTTCCCCTCATTTAAGAAAATGTAATGTAATTTGCAATTGGCTAAACGCACTCAGGGACACTGTGTATATTTTCTTTGGATATCTGCATAATCTCATTCACTTAATTTAATGTACATTTGGCAGACACCCTTATGCAGAGCGACTTGTATTTTATATACATTTTTTATACAACTAAGCAATTGAGGGTTAAGGGCCTTGCTCAGGGGCCCAACAGTGGCAACTTGGTGGACTGGGGATTTGCCTCATAACCATTAGGCTAGTTCACATTACATTATTCTAACTTGGTTATGACACAGAGAATTAAAACCGTTTACTGGTGTAAATTTATAATAGTCCACCTCGTGTGTTTTTCTTAGTTTTAGAGATACCAGCATCTGAAATTAAACGAAAACCTCCATGTGTCTCAAAAAAGATAGAAAATGGATTCCAGAATACAAGTAATCCAGATGACTTGATTAAGGCCAAAAGGACTCAAGTTTCTTTGTTTAAGAAAACATGCTGATCAGATTTACTTAGCGTTTACACAGCTAACATTACAAATACATATTTTTATGGAGGACCATTTTAAGTGGGGTTCTAACAATATGGAATAGAAGAAATGTAAAATCTAATTTCTGTTAGATGTAAATCATCTCATAACGTGTGGAAAAAGGCACATTCCCTGCTCAGAGCACAGCATTAATATTCATTATGTAATATGCAAAATTTACATAACAATCCCTGTAGAGAAGCGTTCTTTCCGAATATCATTGTGTCTTCCTAAATGCCAGTAGGGGGCTAACAGAGACCTGTACCCAACAGACTAAACAGAGAACCCCATCTGTTTGCATGAACTAAATTTACAAACAGCTTTCAGACTTAAGATTGGGAAAGAAATCCATTTCTATATTGGCTTTGAAGAAGAACTTGTTCTGCAATTAGAAAACATGGAAGACTTCAGACTGTGCAACTCCACATGATGAGACAAACCTGCTGTTTGTGCTGGATTGATTCCGATGCCATCTGCACAGAAAGAAATTAGAAAATCGTTATTATGGCATTTGTGCATAAAAACCTATCAGACTGCAAAGCAAACAATATGTTCATGAAAGACAAACTTCTGTGTAACATTTAGACAAAAGGCACAACCACAGTGAACATCAGGGTCGAGCCATGTGTAATCAAATCATGTATTATTACATCTGTGCTGAACCTGGGGCTTTGTGGACTAGACATATAAAATGGCAAAAGTTAAACAAGTATAAAGAGCAAGGTTATAACTGGACACATAACACTGTAGCAGAACAAGCATCACTGTGCATGTATTCACTTATGTAGGTATTTAGGATTAAAAGATGTCCACTAGGGGGCAATTTGAGGATATGGCATCTTTAGACTTGACTTTGACACTTTGGTGGAGCATTGGGTGTGCTGGTGATGGTGGAGGGATGGGATGTGAGGGATGGGTTAGTCTTGTGGTTAAGGTGTTGGACTTCTGATCGGAAAGGTTGTGAGTCCGAATCCCAGGTCCACCAAGGTGCCACCGCTGGGCCCCTGAGCAAGAGCCTTAACCCTCAATTGCTCAGTTGTATAAAATGAAATAAAAATGTAAGTCACTACTGCCGTAAATGTAAAATGGAGGAGGTGAGGGTTGGGGTGATGATGGTAGCAGTAGTAATGGTTGTTGCTGTGGTGGTACTATGGTGAGTGAGATTTTTGTTGAATGTTTTTCAAAATGCAATAACAACTAGACTAAACCTGGTAAATATTCTCAACCCCTGCTAATTTTTTTTTCTCCTTGTTGTTACTATTAGGTTATTTCTACTTTGTTCTTGTGTTTCCATCCCCTGGCCCCTAAACCTGAACTACATAAGCAAAATGTGAATCATTTTCTGAAACAGATGAAAATATACTAGGGGGTTTCTTTGAGCTATGACCCATGTTATTTGTAAGAAACAGAGCTTATCATTATTTCCTACTGGATTCTCAGTAAAACTACAACGAGGGTAAAAACATTTCTACTCACCATTTGTAATAATGGCACTGGTAGCGGCAGGCACTTTAAACTTTAAAAGGAGAAAGAGAGAAAGCGGGACATGTGAGAAAATTGTTACGCATTCCAACAACCACTCACAACAGGATAAATACTGCCACTGAGCACAGCATGGCTTCTCACAGACAGAGCAAAACAGGTAATCTTCACAGGTAATTTGAGGTCTCTGGTATGACAACTGAATAGGGAGATAGAATATTACAAAAGAGGTTCTCAGGGTTTAATGATGAGAGCAAACGACAGAGAAAGACAGTAAGGGAGCCTGAGCAAGAAGAGGAGGCAGTTGGAGAAAGTGAACTCTCAGTCAGGGGTCTCAGAAAAAACACCAGAAGTCACAATGACATTTTTGTGTGAAGCTGCGATAAAAAACAAGGGTGGTGACTGCCTGCTGTCTTCCTCTCGCAGAATCGGAATTCAAACTAATGCATCATTTGCAGATAATAACCATAACTGTTTATATTGGGAAGTGTATATTCGTGTGTGCAGTCGAATAAATTATACAGTCATATTGTGTTACTGCTCAGGGAGAACGAGTCTCCCCCTACACTCTGCACTTTCCCCTGAGACTACTGAGATCCTGCCAAACTTGGCATTTGGTTCAGCAAAATCACTGAGGAGAAATTCATCAGAAAAACGTGCTCCAAATACCACACTGAAAGAAAAAGAAAAAGGCAGCTTGTGCAGAGCAGATCCACAGACATGAGAGGTGATATCTTTTTTAACAGAGTGTCATAAAGAAAGGTTAAATATCAGTGTGAAGCTTGACACCCACAATTGGATTTTCACAATCTCAGTGAAGACACAAAACACTATTCAGAGCGGAGTCAGTTTCCACAGAGACGGGAAGAAATTCAGAAAACTGTGCGACAAAGCAAGAAAAAAAAATGCGACTAACTGGGGAAAGCAACAAAGATGTGAGATTGAGGAGTAAAAAGCAGAAAACATGTTTGCACTGATGACGTTAAAGGGGCATCTCAAATAGCTTTAAATTATTTTGCACTGTTCTGTCATTGTGTAGTAAAAAGAGTGTAATTAGTAGTGACACTAAAAATGAGTCTTTCAACCCAGATGATGCATTTATTCTAGCAGCATTGGGTTAAGTGCATGTCATTTGCCATTGCATGGGAAACATTATTTGTCTGGAGTGCGGAATTTGAGACACAGCTAAAATATAAAGGCAAATAAGTAAGTAAGGGCTGAAAAGGAGAAAACCAATGCTGCTCCACTTAATAGATATCAACAAAAATGAATGCAGTTAAAACAATGGCTAAGAGAAACTATTTTGTCACTCAAAAATATTGTAGTTCATCTCAACAATATTTGCTTGAGAGTCTCTTCAGCATAATGGTGTATCATTAATGTGTAGGACACAAGCCGGTGTATCATCACCCAGTTCACTTTCCTCAAACATAAGGACAATTTAGAAATACTGTAGTAATGAAACTTAGTCATTTAAAATGTCTTACCTCTTCTGCTGCAAACTTCAGCACAGCTGTGAACGGCGTACTTTCAGGTACACTTAATCTGAGACACAGAGTGTGAGGAGTAATGAACAACTGTATAATGATGAATGAGAACTTAATGGAAAGTGATGAATGGCTTAAAACAGCAGATATATACAAGGACAGCTTGAAGTAGGATAAAGTTTATAATTTTCCATTTCAGAAATATATACTGTAAAAGCAGCTTGACTAGAACATTACACACTGAAGAATCCAGTGGAAATACAGTGCAAAGGTGCAGATCAGAGAGTGAATCCAGAAAGTCTAAAAATCTGCCTTTACCTTCACTTAGTAACAACTATGTATATAAACAAAGGACTTTTGTCAAAAACAGGTAGTAAACTTCATCTAAAAGTTGAGTGAAGCTACAGCTGCTCTACATATTCATATTAAATGAAAAGGAATATTTATAAAATATATATACAGTGATGCCTCGAGATACGAGTTTAATTCGTTCTGTGACTTTGCTCGTATCTCAAATTGCTCATATCTCAAAACAATTTTCCCCGTTTAAATGAATTGAAATCCCATTAATCCGTTCCAGCTCGCAAAATTCCACTCCAGTTGTTTTGTTTATGTGTTTTGAATATGAAAAATGTACAGTACCTGTATTTATAAATGACAAATATTGTATAAAAACATACAGTAATAAAAGAGAATGTTAAAAAAATAAACTGGTTTTACTTTACGGAAGATGCGCACGGAGGTGTTGAGGGAGGATTAAACAGGAGGAATTTTGTCTCGTACGTACACTTTCGCTTTCGTTCACTTACTCGCTACTGTACACTCTTAATGCTACTTTACACTTAAATGGAACTTAACTAAACTTCACTAAAATTAACGAACTTAAATCAAGCATCGTGTTAGTTCAGGCAGGCCACGTCGTCAAGTGTGCATCAGCTGTTAATCAGCTGTCCACGACGCGCACCAATCCGGTTATGACCTCCATATTACCCGGTAATTTAAATTCCCATTCATAGAGCCGCTCTAGCGCTTCGCTGCTGTTGCGATCTAAACTCCCTCCTCCAACCCCGACTCCACCATGCCGGAACCTGTGTTCGTTGTACCAGTTTACGTCACATATTTTTCTCTCTCTCTAATTATTTAATTATTTACATATCAATTCATTCATTCATTTATTACTTTCCAAAAACGCGTAAGCGAGCATATCTAATACTATGTATGATTAGTGGTTCTGTTATACGGGGTCTATTCTATTGTCGCTGCTTTCTCCGCTCTGTCCATGCATGCGGACGGGCGCGTGGATTTTTGCCCAGAACAGAACCACACCGCCAACACTAACTGTATGCATATCATCTAATAAATTCTCTTTTGACAAAAGTTGTCCTGACAGAACTGAAATTCTCTTAACTTAACTGAACTTAATTGCTACAATTTCTGTTTCCTTTACATTAATTTTGCTTAATTTTCTTCATCGCTTTTCTCTTCACTTGTTTTTGCCTTTTTTGTCACTCTTTTCTCACTAACATCTGCTGGTCATTTTAATAAAAACTTGTCCGGTCAGCATATCAGATGCGGTGTAGTCGCACAAGTTCAAATTTTTTAACGGATCCAACGCTCAAAACGGATCCGAAAATTACAGATCCGCAGATGGTCGGCACCTCACGCAGCGCCTTTGCGACTCTCCATAGGAAATTAATGACTTCCTGTTTATCGGCCGTTGTTTGTCATGTAGAAAGGCGGCTTTAACCGAGTGAGACGCAGGAAGCTGAGGCGGGGGAAACAGAGCACACGTGGTTGTTGGGGATCTTTGTTTCGGCAGCGGCGGGTCGGATGCTCGTATCTCAAAAATTTGCTCGTATCTCAAGCCAAAAATTTGGTCTAATCACAGCTCGTATCTCAAAAAATGTCAAAGCACTCGTATCTCGAGGCATCACTTTATTAATTTAAATAATCCTGACCCTGTCGATCCTGATCAACTTAAATAATCCAAGTCATTTCAATAATCCATCAATTCGACTAATCACCACCAGCTCGACTAATTGCAACCAGTTTAAATAAATCACACCCAACCTCGACTAATCACAGCCAGTTTAAATAATCACACCCATTTTGACTAATCACAACCACTTCAAATAATCACAAAACCATTTTAAAATTCACAAAGGATCTGTTCAATATCAACCCAAATAATACCAATCACCAATAACCTTAAATACGCATGATCATCTGCAATTATGTAACTAGTCAACTAATCACCACCATCTTAAATAAACGCACCCAGGATCAACTAATCACATCCAGCAAGACTCCTTCCTTGTGTCAGAAAGGATATAAAGGCCACAGTATATGAAAGTAATAAGAGTAAAAATAAAAGAATTAAAAAGTAAATAAAAGTAAAAAGAATTACTTAACTATAACTGTTTATCAACAAAAGTTAGGTCCACCAATTTCAGCTATCCATGAACCTGTTTCAGGAAAACTAAAGCTCAGAAATGTGCATTGGTTGTCAAGGATTCTCATTATGGTGAGGAAAGAGAACAAAGCTTTCTGCTGACTCAGATAATAAGACTTGGGAGGATGAGATGGAGCAGATTGGAGGTGTTATACAGTGTTTCGCATGCAAGATGGCTGCAGTCACACACACACACTACACACACACTACACAGACACACGATGCATTAAGGCTCACTGAATATTTTGATGCCGATGAAAAACATGCAAATTATACACTATTAGGCCATGGGCCAAGCTTTGAAAATACTCATTTTATAATGATAATCTCTGGCACGGTCATTCTTTCTTTATGTCTAAAATAATTCTGTTTAACTCAGTTGAAGTCTACACAGGTGATATTTCAGGACATCCATGTCGAGAGATCCAATCAGGTCAATCTGATTACTTGTGCGATGCAAAACCATAGCAAAAATCTGATTACACAAAATAAGAGAGTAGCACTACACATTTTACTGCATAATTCTGTTCTTTATCCTTCTCATTTCCAAGAAATTAGTTCGATCGATCGATATAGCTATCTATATGTCTGTTTGTCTGTATGGTTACAAAAGAATTATTCATCATTGTGTTTCATAAGTATGTATTGTCAGTTGCTTTATGGGAGCAATATAGTGAGAAAATGTACAGAGAAGCAGCTCATCTACAGTCCTTGAACGTCACAGTTCCATGGAATGAATAGAAGCACTGCTTTTAGAGCTGATGAAAGACTGAAAATTACTTTGTGTACTTCTGTTAACACACACACACACACACACACACACACAGAGAAACTACTAATGTTTTGTGATATTCATACACAGCACTCTGTGCACAACATGGTGTGGAAAAACTCTTGCTGAAAAGGTCTTGATGATAAGAGAGGTCAGAGGACAAACGGCCATTTACGATACAGGTAACCTAAACCTGATCTAGGCGTCTAAACACTGATGGTTACATAACATGAGCTTCAGTTAATGTTCACATCAAATATCAGAAATGAAGAAATAGTGTGATATCTGTGAGGTTGCTATCTGTGAGGTTGCTATCTGTGAGGTTGCTATCTGTGACGCTGCTATAATATCTGTGACGCTGCTATAGTATCTGTGACGTCGCTATCTGTGAGGCTGCTATAGTATCTGTGACGTTGCTATCTGTGACGGTGCTATCTGTGACGGTGCTATCTGTGAGGCTGCTATAGTATCTGTGACGGTGCTATCTGTGACGGTGCTATAGTATCTGTGACGTTGCTATCTGTGACGTTGCTATCTGTGAGGCTGCTATAGTATCTGTGAGGGTGCTATCTGTGAGGCTGCTATAGTATCTGTGAGGTTGCTATCTGTGAGGCTGCTATAGTATCTGTGACGTTGCTATCTGTGAGGCTGCTATAGTATCTGTGACGTTGCTATCTGTGAGGCTGCTATAGTATCTGTGACGTTGCTATCTGTGAGGCTGCTATAGTATCTGTGACGTTGCTATCTGTGAGGCTGCTATAGTATCTGTGAGGGTGCTATCTGTGAGGCTGCTATAGTATCTGTGAGGTTGCTATCTGTGAGGTTGCTATAGTATCTGTGAGGTTGCTATCTGTGAGGTTGCTATCTGTGAGGTTGCTATCTGTGAGGTTGCTATAGTATCTGTGAGGTTGCTATCTGTGAGGCTGCTGTAGTATCTGTGACGTTGCTATCTGTGACGTTGCTATCTGTGAGGCTGCTATAGTATCTGTGAGGTTGCTATCTGTGAGGTTGCTATCTGTGAGGCTGCTATAGTATCTGTGACGTTGCTATCTGTGACGTTGCTATCTGTGAGGCTGCTTTAGTATCTGTGAGGTTGCTATCTGTGAGGTTGCTATCTGTGAGGTTGCTATAGTATCTGTGAGGGTGCTATCTGTGAGGCTGCTATAGTATGTGACGTTGCTATCTGTGAGGCTGCTATAGTATCTGTGACGTTGCTATCTGTGACGTTGCTATCTGTGAGGCTGCTATAGTATCTGTGACGTTGCTATCTGTGACGTTGCTATCTGTGAGGCTGCTATAGTATCTGTGACGTTCCTATCTGTGACGTTGCTATCTGTGAGGCTGCTATAGTATCTGTGACGTTGCTATCTGTGACGTTGCTATCTGTGAGGCTGCTATAGTATCTGTGACGTTGCTATCTGTGAGGCTGCTATAGTATCTGTGACATTGCTATCTGTGACGTTGCTATCTGCTAGCTGTTCCCAGATGTGCTGGTTTGAGTCATTCAGAAACTGCTGATCTCCTTGGATTTTACATACAACCGTCTCAAGTGTTTAAAAACAATAAAAAACAAAACAGTGACAGTTCTGTGGATGGAAACCACCTTGTTAAATAAGGAATATAACCTGCTTAGTAGTTGCCCAAAAAAAGTCTTCAATGAATCACTTTTATGTACCCTGAGAAGAAACATCTCATGTTGTAGCCAGACACATCCTCAAGGTTTGTTGTGCATTTTGAGATGCTTTTCATCTCACCACAGCTGTAAAGTGTTGCTTAGGTACTGAATCATTTCTATTGACTTCCTGTCAGCTTACATCAGACTGCTCATTCACCTCTGATCTCTTCAACAAAGCTGTTTAATCCTCCCTTTACATACAGGATAGTTTGGGGTTAAAATAAATAAATAAACAGTTAGGAAAGCAGTGAATTCACAGACTGATGGAAGTGAGTGAAGTGGAATGAACTGAGCTGCATACAGAGCTCACACTTACACTTTGTAGGGTAACCGAGGATCCGACGTCAGAGTAATTTTAAAAGTTACTTTAGACCTAAAACATAAACAGACACATATTATAATCTGTACATTTCCAGTAAATCACACGATCATGTAGTGGCATGTGTTTAATAATGTAACTACACTTACATGTTGTACAGCAATGTGTTTATGTCGAGCCGGAAGTCACGGGGTCCTGATGTAACACGTCAACCTACAAACAGCGGGATGATTTTTTGTGCTTTTCCGTTATGTCCGTACTTTTCTTCCTTCTTAAAAATATTTACTTTCTTTACAAACAGTTTAAAGCCGCTAACACATTAAACAGGAAATAATCTCAGCTGCGTTTGTAATTGCAGTCAGGCAAAATCTTAAGACACCTAATGATCTACCGTAAATATTAGTTTATAAGTTACCGCAATGAAAGAATTAGTAATACAAACAGAATGTAACACAGAATACATTCAGTTGTGCTGCAAACGGATTTTTAATTTTAAAATTACAGTTAAGTTTAATTAACGCTTTAACAATAAACGATTTGATCCCTAATGCTAATAAAAGTTTTAATAATAATAATAATAATAACAACAACCGCACCAATTATTATTATTATTATTATTATTATTATTATTATTATTATTATTATTATCCATTTAGGGAATGTGAAAATATGCATTTAATTGTTTATTAAAGTATCTGTGTGTGTATGTGTATATATATATATATATATATATATATATATATATATATATATATATATATATATATATATATACACACGCTCGGAGCTGTGGCCGTAATGTCTCCGGTGCCTGTCGTGGCTGAAGCTGAAGAAGGAGTCCTATCGAGCCTGGTTGGCTCCGGGGACTCCGGAGACAGCTGATAGCTACCGGAGGGCCAAGAGAGCTCCAGCCCGGGTGGTTGCGGAGGCAAAAATGGGATGAGTTCGGTGAGGCCATGGAGAAGGACTATCGGTCGGCCTCGAAGAAATTCTGCCAAACCGTCCAGCGCCTCAGGAGGGCGAAGCAGTGCCCTGCAAACACTGTTTACAGTGGGAGTGGGAATCTGCTGACTTCGACTGGGGACATCCTCGGACGGTGGAAGGAGAACTTCGAGATCTCCTCAACCCCACCAACATGTCTTCCACTGAGGAAGTAGCGGCCGAGGGCTCAGTTGTGGACTCGTCAATCCTCCAAGCTGAGGTCATTGAGGTAGATGAGAAGCTCCTCGGTGGCAAAGCACCGGGGGTGGATGAGATCCGCCCTGAGTACTTCAAGTCTCTGGATGTCGTGGGGCTGTCTTGGTTGACACGCCTCTGGCTGGGGACAGTGCCTCTGGACTGGCAGACTGATGTGGTGGTCTCTCTATTTAAGAAGGGGGACCGGAGGTTGTGTTCCAACTACAGGGGGATCACACTCCTCAGCCTCCCCAGAAAGGTCTATGCCAGGGTACTGGAGAGGAGAATTCGGCCGATAGTCGAACCTCGGATTCAGGAGGAACAATGCGGTTTTCATCCTGGTCGTGGAACACTGGACCATCTCTATACCCTAGCCAGGTTGCTGGAGGGTTCATGGGAGTTTGCCCAACAAGTCCACATGTGCTTTGTGTCCCTCGTGGTGATCTGTGTGGGGTGCTCTGGGAGTATGGGGTGCGGGGCCCTCTGATAAGGGCTGTCCGGTCCCTATATGACCGGAGCAGGAGTTTGGTTCGCATTGCCGGCAGTAAGTCAGACTTGTTCCCGGTGCATGTTGGACTCCAGCAAGGCTGCCCTTTGTCACCGGTCCTGTTCATTATTTATATGGACAGGATTTCTAAGCGCAGTCGGGGGCCGGAGGGAGTCTGGTTTGGGGACGACAGGATTTCGTCTCTGCTTTTTGCAGATGATGTTGTCCTGTTGGCTTCATCAAAGCAGGACCTTCAGCATGCACTGGGACGGTTCACAGCCGAGTGTGAAGCAGCGGGGATGATAATCAGCACCTCCAAGTCTGAGGAGGTCCCCTTCAGGTTGGTGGAGAGCTCCTGCATCAAGTGTCTGGGGAGAGGGAATTCTGGGCGTCCCTGCTTAGACTGCTGCCCCCGCGACCTGGCCCTGGATAAGCGGTAGAAGATGGATGGATGGATGGATGGATGGATGGATGGATGGATGGATATATATATATATATATATATATATATATATATATATATATATATATATATATATATAAAATTTAAATTCAGTAAAAATAAAAATTGTGCTTTTCTTCTTTGCTTTTCTGTTGTAGTAATAAGCCTTTGTTGGGTAGCCCAACATTATTAATTTTTAATTCCTACTGTTTGTACTATTTATTTATACTTAATTCATAAATTAATTCATTAAATTCATCATAAAATCATTAATAAAAGATTGGCCAGTATTTAGTATATATAAAAAACAAGATGACACAATATTAATTCCCAATTGCTAATGAGTTTAAGAAATGGGGACTACTTGACATGTATAACAATGTTCGTGTCAGGGTCAGGATGCAAATGTCAGTGACAGGTATGCATTCTAAGCCTGTCTCATCAAGATAGCTAAGCTGTGCTCCATGCAGCTCAGGCACAGTATAACAGATGGTACAAACTGTCCTTTACCACTTCTATTAATGTCTTTATTGTGGTCATTGTTCTCCCTCGCCACATGCACTGTCCACCACCGAGGAGTGATGCAGAGTGCTTCAGAGGGAAGAAACAAAAATACCCAACATTATGCAAATTTAATGGATTCAATTCAGCATTTGGCAGAAAAAAATAAAAAATTAATAACTCATCTTCTGTAAAAAGGATGAAAAACTATCTCTAGTTACTGCATATTTTAGATATAGCCAGAGAGAAACAAATTCAATAAGAACAAAAACATGATTTTTGCCAAGAATGGAGAAAAACCAAGCATGAAAATACAGAGAGATCCTAATGTTGTTCTGAAGAGAAGCGGCCCACTGTTGGAAATGGAACCTTTGAAACATTAGGGTTTGATAACAAAAGAACAGTGGCTAGTAAACACACTATCTACAGGGTCATTTATAGTTTCACCAGCAAATACAAGAATCCACTCCATATAGGTACAAGATCCAAAACAAGTGATGATACAAATTGTGTGGAAATATAGTTTATATCTGAACAGCGACAGAAAAGGACCAGAGAACCTGAGCAGGGTGTTTTTAAGATGTTTTTCTAATTCTAAATAAAAGGCAGTGGAATTCACATTATTTGAGTTAGAAGAGAAATAGTGACCTGGAGCAGGTGAGTTAAGGGCCTTGCTCAAGGACCCAACATTGATGTCTCAGCAGCTTGTGGGCTTGAACCCTGACCTTCTTATTAGTAACCCATAGCCTTAACCACTGAACCATCACATCGTCAGTCCTCACATATTTTCAGTGACACTGGATAATGTGAGCAAAAGACAAACCTTTATAATTAACAAATTTTAATTGTCTGTCAACCATAAATTCTGTCACACAACAAATATAGAGATAGAGATTTTTTAGCAGGTGTTTTGACAAAAGCAACTTCAATAATTACTGAAAGGAATTTATGTTAAAACTGAAATGAATTTAAAAATATCACTAATGCACATATTCATGAGTTGCTTAAAAGCTCTTGGTTACATAACTATACTTGACTACATAGTGTATTTCTATATAAGGGATATGATTTATAATCACACTCTCTTGGAGGATGGCTTTCCTTTTGAGTCTGGTTCCTCTCAAGGTTTCTTTCTCATATCATCTCAGTGAGCTTTTTATTGCCACCATTGCCACTGGCTCTAAATTAAAATTTTAGGCTTTCTAATTTCTATTCTTAATTTTTATGCTCCTATAAAGCTGCATGGAAAAAAATTTCTATTGTTAAAAGCGCTATACAAATAAAATTGAATTAAATATAATTGAAGAAAGGAATGCTGAGTGTAGTGATTTCTGTTTTGGCTGAATGTTTAAGGATTGTCAGACACAATCCTATCATAACAGTAATATTTGTGTCAGGAGAATGTATGCACACCCAAAGGCAGAGCCTGTATTCTGGCCTTCCTGCAGAATGAAAAAAGTATGGACAGATACCTCCAGCAGTCTTCATGGAATTCCATGTCTAAAAAACTGAAAAAGAAAGATGGAAAAATGGGCTTGACATCAGCACATCAACATTCTCAATATAAAAGCTGTGTATGGAAACACCTCTGGATTTAATTCCATTAAGAGTTTCATTCAGCCTTGTTATTTACACTCGAATGTAAAGCCATTTTCTTTATGGGAGCAGCTATATCACAGAAAACTGTTTGCATGTCAGTAAAAAAAGCAACATACTGTATTACATAACAGACCACATTTTACACACAATAAAATTAACAAAGGCTGCTGTTTTGCATGCAAAAAAAGTGTCATATGATTCGAGACGTTGTTGAACCAACAAAAAGTATAATAATATATAGAGAATTTTTGAATCATATATATTCTATGGCTGTTTCTATTAATGTGTAAATAACAATATAATTTTAAATTACACTTACTTACTTTTCCTTAGAATTAATAAATAATTCCCATAATTAATAGAGCTTAATATGTGACTTCTGCCATGTCATTAACTAATGCAGAAAGCAAATGACCAAGGTCAATACATGACCAGGGGTTAGACTTGAAGATTAACAAGTCTAGATTAACATAATTGAATGTAAAGTAAACCTTCTTCCCTTCCCGTGTAAGGCCACCTCCTTTGTGGCAGTGTGAGCTCTGTCTGCCATCTTTGATAATCCCTGAATTCACCCCAGTGCAGGACTTGAGTCAGAACTAAGATGCTTATAGACCTCCTCAGTGCCTGTGTGGGCTCAGGCTTACCCTAAAAACAACATGAATATTATCATGGCTCGTGCAGTCCTACACAACACTGGCACAATGAGACAAGGCCCTACACCTTTCCTTACCTGGGATCAAAAAGCTTGGATTATCCTTCATCTGGTTCACGCAATAATATGGCAGATTTTTCAGAGATGAATTCTACAATAAACTATAAGTCAATTAATAGCAAAACATAATTCCACTTATTTATAATAATATTTTAAATCCAAGGCTCTCAATGTCATTTTAAGATTTGTTTTTTTAATGAAACATGAATAGTAAAGACTTGTTTATAAAGGTCTTGTTTATCATTTAATGATGTTTAACAATGTGATCCTACAGGCACACTGAGCTGTTCCTAGGCTGTTTCTATTCCTAGCCACATTTTCTTCATTTGTAGAAGCAATTCTCAAGTTCACACTTTTTATTAGATGTTCAGACAGACCTTATATAACACAATGGCAAGCAACCAAATAGTACAAAACAAAATGTACAGTGTTAATAGGTTAAACTTGAAATGTACAACAGATGTATTTTTATTCTTTAAATGTAAATACATAATGTTGAATCGTGGCTTCTTTATACTATGAGCTTATTTGTTTTAAAGATTAAATATTGATTATGAATAAGTATTATTATGTGTATTCAACATGTCCTGGGAGGTAGTTAGCTCTGATCATACCACCAGTTAATGCCCACTGCTGTGACAGGGCCAGCTTCTCTGCTTGTGTGAGCATCCAGCCATGTTGAAAAAAAATAAATAAATAAAAAAAAACCTTTTGAAGAAGTCTTGCCATATTTAAACTCCAGATATAAAGTTTGGTTTGTTCTTAATTGTTGAAGTGAGGTATTACCATGGTGAGATCCAAAGAACTCTCTGAGACCTTCAAAAAGTTGTTGATGCTTATGAGTCAGGTAAGGGATCAAAAGGTCTCAAAAGTATTTGTAATCAGCCATTTCACTGTCTGAAAATCACATACAAGTGGAGAACATTTAAAAAAAACTGCCAACATGGCCAGGTCAGGGCATCCAAACAAGTTCACCACAAGAGCAGACTGCAAGATGCTTAAAGAAGTCTTCAAATCCTTAAAATATAATCACGAGACCTACAGCAAGCTCTTGCTACAGTACAGTTGATATCAAAGTGCATGAAACTACAATCAGAAAGAGACTTTAGGCACAACTTTAATTATCATGGGAGGTGTGCAAGGAGGAAACCTTTGCTGTCTAACAAAAACATGAGGGCAAGAGTGAAGTTTGCCAATGAACTCAGAGACAAAGGCAAAGACTTCTGGAATAATGTGCTTTGGGCAGATGATTGTAAAATGTAATTATTTGGACATGATTACAGAAGGCATGTTTGGCATAAACTAAATACAGCATTTAAATAAAAGAACCTCATATCAATTGTGAAACATGGTGGTGGACGTGTTATGGTCTGAGGATGCTTTGCTGCATCAGGACCTGGCCAGCTCATCGTCATAGAATCCACTATGAATAATAATAATAATAATAATAATAATAATAATAATAATAATAATAATATGCATAGAAATAGGCTGTATATTTCCAGGGACTCATGTCATATAAAGGTGATGTCACAATTAGTATTAATATTAACAATATTAGTGTTATAGCTATAACTATTTCATATTTCCTTATCAAAGGATACTGTAATACCAGTATAGTTTCAGTCCTACTACTGAGCTACTGTCACATTGCAGTAAAAAGAACAAAATTGTGAGTGAATGTTCAGAGGCAGCATAGAGATTGACAGAAAGGGATTTTGGAAGCTCTATCATAATGAGTCATACCTTTGAAGGGAATTGCTGCTGCCAGAAACATCAGGGCTCAGAGCCAGAAGCCTCCCTCGAGGCGGTTGAGAAACACATTTATAATAGTGATTCTAAACTCAGTTGCACTTGGCATTAAGTGTAATTCTAAAAATGGCCAATAGAACATTAACCAAGAGTTGTATAAACTGTAAATGCAAATGTTCAAATCTTCATGTATTTTGATACTTTACCATTTTAATACATCAGGCATTTTTATTACTGTGTGTGTTTGTGCGTGTGTGTGTACATGTGTGCTGATGGAGTAAAATCACACCTACTGGAAGTCTTTCTTCAGTAGGTGGTATTCTGAAAGTCTTGCTGAAGAACTGATGAAAGCCTGTTTAAGAACATGCAAGAGCCCAAGTGGGTGCCGTGGAGACAGCGGACGATTATGTGGGGATCTGGTGACTGAATGAGGTGATTGGATGTGGGGAAGGCCAACGTGTCTGCTGACAAGAATAGTGTAAACCATCTTGGTAAGAGGCTGAACTCTTACTTCTGTATCATACCTTAAGACATTTGGAAACCATGGGAAATCTAAATCCTGAGTACAGACAACCTGGTAGTGCAGACTGAGGTCAACTTATTACTGGCTTAGGACCATAGACAAGAGTGGAAAGGAGGCTGGCCCTGACTGTGAGAGGCTTACGATCACTATGTGCCTGATCTCTTAACAATAATAGGCTGAATGGAGTTTGGCTTGCAATAAGTGGAGAAAAGATGGACTTAAACTAGATTTTTTCATTGGTCTGCTCCTGACACTGACCCGGAATCTAGCCTGTTCCTTAAAATGATAAAAAGAGAACAAGGAAATGTTTTAAAAACAAAACAAGCTCAGAGAATTTGTGTTTTTTTTATTTCTGGCTATTTTCTGTCAGAGAGACTTTACTGTTACTAAAGATTCTTTCTTATTAGCTTCTTAGTTTTAATATTTGCTAGTGCATGTGCAGCTGGATAGGCCAGTCAGTGTTGATCTATCTATCTATCTATAGTAGTTAGATAGAAAAAAAAAAGATGAATAACTTTTTTCTAACTTTTTTTTTAGAAAGTGGGCTGAATGGATCATTAAACTACCCTCATAATGAGTTTGAGTTCTACTCCCCCAGCACCACAAAGCAGTCCCTATCCATCTTTCTTAGGCTTGTTGCCGTAGTGATTGTGAGGTGCTGGAGACAAACATAAATATAAAAGGCAAACAGCTGTGATATGACTCAGCTATCTACCAAATACAGCACTATACTTCAGCTGTGCATGCTGAGCTTCTCTAAAAATAAGCACCTTCAAACCTACACATTCTCGTTAATCCTAGCATTTAGTATTTCTTATTGTTGTGTGTTTTGAAGCTGCACCCTTCATGTCTACTTTAAGAAGGTGGAGCTTTACAATTAAGAGTGAAATGCCTGAACTGCAAAAAAATTAAAATAAAATAAATAAATAAATAAATAAATAAATTGCTATTTAAAATGAACAATTAAGATATAAATTCTATTTTTCTATTGTCAAATTATTTTACAAAATTTCTAGAAAGATGGTAAATTATCAGCGAATATAATAACAAAATGAAAAGCGTAAGAATAATTTAATAATGCATAGAAATAGGGTAAATAATCTTATATTTGGTATATTGTAATCTTATAATAAAAATACTAGAAGCATTCGAATAGATTCAAGATATTATCACTGGCTAAGATGCCAATTTTTGCAGTGTGAATTTATTTCATTATTGACTTTATTTCAGCAAGTCTAGGGCTATAGGCAATAAAGGCAGTGTTTTTGTGAACCCAGTGGTGGTCAGGTTCTGAGACAGGGAACCCACAGCGTGACAGACAGAAAGTTTCAAATGTTAATTAACAAAATGTAAAAAATATTTTGCAAATACAACTAATGAGAATAAAAAAAAAATAAAAAAAATAAAAAAACATTACCTTTGATTCACTCTCTGTTTTTGCATTAATTTCAATTATTTTTTTTATGCAATTTTTTTTCTGGAAACTTTCTTTTGCTTCTGCATTCTTTATTTGCTTCTGACTTTTGCCACATTTTGTACGGTGTTAAATTCCCTCAAATGATTTTAGAGTGGGAGGTGCTCTGAAAGTTCATACACATTTCTTTATCATACAAGTACCTTCATTTCGCCCAGTTAAGCCACAGTTTGAAAAGATAACAAGAGGATAAGAATATAAGTTATCACTTTGCATAAATAAAGATCTTATTCTAAATTTCTGTTTCTAATTTTCTGTTAAAAGGTCCAAGTTTTACAAGTGTGTACCTGTAGATGGTGCCATGAAGTGTACTAATCATGTACATATGCCTACACCATTATCCCATCCTTCTCAAAATCTGATAATTTCATAAGTATAATCGATGTGTAATGTAATTAATTTTTAAATAATGGGCATGGAAACATTGGATTTGAGACTATTGGGTAAGGTAAGGTAAACTTATTGTCCCCAGTAGGGAAATTTGTCTTGGGCCATCACCCCTGCTGCAATCATACAGAACATACATTAGACAGATACAATTAACAGGATATTGAATACATAAAATAGCAACTATGTCCTTCCCCTATTTAACAACTTCACCGACACTGGGGTAAAAGAGTTTTTAAATCTATTTAATCTGCAGCGAGGAACCCAGGCAAATTGCACTTTCTGCCTAATTCCTACATCATTATCTCATTGTTATAATAATAATTTACACATATTTTCATATGAAATGGTCTCATATGCAAAATACACACAAATGTGTGAAAATAATGCTACAGTTAATTTCTTCACTTTGGAATAACAAGCTTGTGAACACACAGCCTGCTTCAGCCTCATCACCTAGTTATTTTTGTAAGCTGCTCCTTACTTGGATGGCATTTTGTTGGCAATTCAGCCCTATTCATTCTGCTGATTTCTAGAGAACTCCAAAGTCAGTTGACCAGTAAAGATTTAATGTAAAACCTTCTTCATAAAAATTAAGGTGACACTTTATTAGAAACAATATACTAACACTGGGTAGGGCCTTACTTCTTAAAACAACCTCAGTTTTTGGTGGCATGGATTCCACAAGATGCTGGAAACATTCTTTGTATTACTGGTTCATGTTCAGAATTAGAGCTTTATATCTGTTGTTGTAGCCCAAAAAGACCTGTTGTGTCTTGATGTGAAATGATCTGACCCAGACATTTTGCAATCACAATTTGACCCTGTTTGAGGTTGCTCAGATCCTTATAATTTCCAATTTTTCCTGCTTCCAACACATAAACTTTGAGAACTCTGACTGTGTTCCTCTGTCTAATATATCCTACCCATCGACAGGTGAGATAATGAGGTAATCAGCAGTATTCAATTCACCTGTCTGTTGTTTTCAATTTATGAAATTTATTTATTATTTTAGAGGGGGGCACGGTGGCTTAGTGGTTAGCACGTTTGCCTCACACCTCCAGGGCATGGTAGGTCGATTGGCATCTCTGGAAAATTGTCCCTAGTGTGTGATTGCGTGAGTGAATGAGTGCGTGTGTGTGTGTGTGCCCTGCGATGGGTTGGCACTCTGTCCAGGGTGTATCCTGCCTTGATGCCCAATGACGCCTGAGATAGGCACAGGCTCCCCATGACCCGAGGTAGTTCGGATAAGCGGTAGAAGATGAATGAATGAATGAATGAATGAATGATATTATTTTAGAAAACAATGATGTTCTTAAGCAGAGGGAGAAGCAGAAGCAACATCAGCCTTCCAAAGTAACAATGTATGCATACCATCTTAAATCAACACTGGTGTTTAACAGGCTTGTTTTTATAGTGATCATGCCATCTAATATACTACTGCCTAATAACTGATAATAACTAATAACTGATATATTTTTCACTAAATACCTTCTTCTTCTTCTTCTTTTTCTTCTTCTTCTTCTTCTTCTTCTTCTTCTTCTTCTTCTTATTATTATTATTATTATTATTATGTAACAAATAATCAATACTGGTATATTAGTATTAATATATTAATAACATTTATATTTAAAAAGAATTGAACTCATTTTTCTCCCATATGATAAACTAGTTCAGTGTACTGTGAGGTTACAACTCAATGTCCAACATAAAATTTGGGTCCTGAATCAAAACCAGTTGAGAACCACTGATTCTCAGAAAACGGGGATGTCTTCATGATAAAATTGAGACCCAAATGCAGGGATAGCTAAAACATGATTTATTAAATAAGACATAACACAAAAAATGGGAAACACTAGGAGAAAGAAAAGAAAAGACAAAATTCAAAGAAACAGGCCAGAGACATGAAGACGTCACAAAGACGACAATAGAAAGACAATTAGACACATGAGGAACAGGTGAGCACGAAACATAAACAAAAAACACATGGCACCAAAAAAAAGTCTGGGCTAAATCTTGACACTGAAATAATGTAAACTATTAGGCAGGTTTGCTAAAAAATTTCGTTCACATTAGTCCAACTCTTATATTATATAATCATTCTGATAATATATACCTCCAGTTTTTTTAGTGATAAGTGCTGAGCTTCTCACTTATCAACTCAAAATTCTTAAAAGCTCCTGAGCTTTTCTTCTTCTTTTTCTTCTTCTACTGCTTCTTCTACTTTTGGCTTTTCCCGTTAGGGATCGCCTCCGCGAATCATCTGTTTCCTCCTAACTCTATCCTCAGCATCCTCTACTCTCACACCAATTAACTTCATTTCCTCATTTAACCCATCCATATATCTCCTCTTTGGCCTTCCTCTTGACCTCTTACAGTACCTGGCAGCTGCATCTCCAGCATCCTTCTACCAATATAGAAGCATCCTTCTACCAATACATCGCCCTCCACTGCACATGTCCAAACCATCTCAAACCATCTCAATCCAAACCAGCCAATTTCTGTAAATGTAAATCTATTCTCTCTGACCTTGTCCATAAAAAAGCCAACCTGAGTTGTCCCATTGATGTGTTCATTCCTAATCCTGTACATCCTCGTCACTCTTAAAGAGAACCTCTACATCCACATCTCTGCTACCTTCATCTCTGCCTCATGTCTTTTTATTCACTGCTACAGTCTCTAACCCATACAGCATAGCTGGTCTCACTACTGTCTTGTACACCTTTCCGTTGAGTCTTGGGCTGTTAAAACTATATTGATTTAATATGATTTATAAGTCTGTATTTACTGAGTGATGCGGTCATGGTATTTGCTCTACCAAAATGTGAGCATATCGTATTTGCTGTATTTTTCAGTTTTGGGTTTGCTGATATTATTGCGACGTCTGTGTGACCTTTCGACATGAGTTACATTAGTTTTAGTATTTAGCTATGTAAATTGCTTTTTCTGACCTTTTCACAAAATACGGCTCATGTGGCTGCCCGATACATAAAGCTTTTGCCAAATATTATTAATTTGATTTTGTTTATATCTCTTTAAAGTATATTTAATAACGCTCCTTGTAAAGCCTACACAAAACTCTATCTGGTTTGTAAATACTAACATTATCAGAACAGCTTGTAGTAAACACCATTAATAGTGTTACTCTGACCTGTTACTTTGCCAAGTTACATTGTAGACTCACTTCAGAGTTTGATGACATAAATCAAAAGTTTGAGTAGAATGTGAAACAGATGGGTGATTTCAACACAGAACACGGATTGTTTTGAATGATGAAGACATCTGGTTTAATTCTTTAATTATTTAAATAAGGAAATTTATGACCCTTGATTACAGTGATAAATTAGTATGCAGGATGTTTCAAGTCTTGGCTCTGTTTAGACTTTTTAGAATTACATTTAAGTCATAGATATTTTAATTAATTAAACCAAAATCAACATTATTTTTACCTTTTAGAAATAATTCTATCATATTATCAAACTTTATCGTCTTGACCTCTTATTCAGGCCCAAATAACACAATCTGCTCAATTCCCTTGATAAAATCTCTATGAGTAACATATAGTAAAGAGAACTGGACATCCAGTTGGAAGGAATAATAAAAACTTTCCTGTATATTTTTCATCTGGTCTCACAGGTAATAGAGAAGAGATTCTAGAGTAGCTTGAAGTAAAAAAGTTTAAGACTTGAGACTGGATATGCTCAGGAATATCTTTTATTTAAAGTGACAGATACCATGAAGCTCCACGATCCTCATTCCACCCAGTGTCCGAGTCGCCTCACACACATTGCTAATTTTAAACTGATTTATCATCCATTAAACCTACTGAATCAGTTACAGTTGGCATCTTTATTGGCTTTAAAAACACATACCTTCCTGCCTTGTTCTAGAGATCTGTGTGATCATTGTGATGATATTGTGTACTTTATTATGTTACACACTTACCACTGAGTTTGAGTCATAATTCTTAAAACCAGTCTTAAGACTTGTATTAAGGGATGAATTATAAAATAAGGAAATATGCTAAATTAATGCAAAATTAAGAGTTGCTCCTTAAAATCCTTCAGATTCACAATCAACATTCAAAGCACTAGCAAATAATTTGAGGATGAATTTCAAATATGTTCATTTTCATCTCTGTATGAGATTTACAAGTCAATGTGTTCTAAATGTATCCTAAGTTGTAAATGTATCATAATATAGATATTAAATGACTTTTGTGTATTTTAAGTAAATGCAATGCAATACTTTATTTAAAATATCAAACGTATACCTTTAGCCTAAAAGGTTCAAGAAATTGTGTGTATAATCTCAGAAAGTTGTCTTAATATAGTGTTGCATTTATGAACGTATGTCAAGTGTAAACTGATTTCTGATGCTATACAACACTCCAGAAATAAACTACGGTGTCTTGCATAAGGAGTCACTTCTTTTCCATGTTCTTGTAAAGTTGCCATTTTTACCCAATTTGATTGTGAGAATATGTTTATTGTGACAATAAGGTATATAGAAAAGCATACATTTATTAGTACCATAAGTATTCCTTTGATTTTTTAATATTCTGTAATTTTTTGTATATTAATTACATACAATCCCACTTAGGTCCATATTTATTCTCAGGTTGCAACATTATCAGTGTGTGTTGCATCCAGCACAGCAGGAGAATCTAGAGTGGATATTAAATCACCTTAAAATGACATGTTATTCTAATCTAAGGTAAATTCATATCAATACATCCAATCAATATTTAACTTTTTTCATATGGTTCTTCATGGATGTTTGAACATGAGGATAAATGAAAATCCTTCAGCATTATTATATCGAGACAGCAAGTGAGTGTATTTGCAGACACACAAATATCAGAGCATATTTTCAGGAGTTTGTTTGTTCGAATCCCAATGTTGCCACATCCGTCTATGGTCCAGGAGCCTAAGACAGCAAAATATGCCCTTTTCTCAGGAAGGGTGGGAAGGAAATTCTCTCTCCCCTATCAATCACAGACGCACTACCCAATCACGGGGATCTGTGAGCTCATATGTTGCTGGCTCAGAGGAAGGAGATGATAGGCTTTGCCTTCCTTGGTTGTAGGAAGCCTTCCTGTTGGTGGAGAAATAGAGGGGAAATATGGGTGAACATTTTGTGGGAAGAATGAACAGATGAGTATCAAGCTGGTAGGATACACTATTCTAGGTATGACTCTAAATTGTATCCAGGAGTGACATTCCATTGAAAATAGATGAGTGGGTCTTGTCAGATAAACACATGAGCTGAATGAATCCTTACAAATTTTAAAAATCCATGAATTTTACATCATTTACCTCTCTCTATAAGTGGGCTTGTTGGGAAACTTACACAGCCTGAAGAGCTGATTAGTTATAGTGACAAGAATTTGACCTGTTTTACCCATTTTACATACAGTCGTATATGTATGCTACAGCTAGGGTTGCAAAATATATATTTTTTTTACCTGATTCTTTTCCTGAATATGATTTCAGAACAGAGAGATTTGGGAATGGGAAACATCACTGTTTTTTGTTTTCAATGCAATATTTTGTATTGATGTTAATATCATTAAATTGCCCAAGTCGAGTTACAGTGTTTGTTTAATTATAATTCCCAGTTCCTGCTGAGAAGGACAGCTGTTCAAACAGCCGGGTTTCTCCTCAGGTTTCTCCATAAATGTAAATGCAGCATGGAGTTTTTTTCTAACCACTGTTGCTCTTTTGGTGTTAAGGCACTAGGTAAAGTATATTAGCAAGTAAAATTCACTCTATTAAGTACAGTATGCAAAATCACATTTCTTAACTACATTAAATTATAATACATATAAAGGTCATTTAATCTGGATGTTGCAAATGCACTGCATTTTCTTGGACATAATGTGGCACTGGTCTTTACTACAAAGTTCCTGGAAATCTCCACAGCAAGAAATATGGACAGAGGACTGATCTTCACTCTTGTATGTGGTTCTTCCTGAAACTGTTGTCACAATGTTGCACACTACTGGGCAGTATTATCTAGATTGTTTTTGTATGCTGTGGCATTAGAAATTCTCTTCAATGAAACTAATGGGCTCAAGGATGTTCCAGCATGACAATCACCAAGAGAGGTTGGAGTGAAAGAACTCAAGTGACCTGCACGGAGCACTGATGTCAAGCCCAAAGAACACATTTTCTGATAAACAATAATGTAGAATGCGGCCTCTTTACTAAACATTAGTATCTGACTTCATTAGTGGTCTCCATATTTAAAGATACAGTTTAAAGCAACACTGCTATAGCAGCAAAGGGGGGATTAAATCTGGCATGCAATGTTCAACAAGCACATTTGATTGTGAGGGTTTAGTATACACATACATGTGGCTATGTATATTCAGTACTGTGCAAAGGTTTTAGGCAGGTGTGAAGAAATTCTGTAAAGTAAGAATGCTATATTTTAATTGTTTATTTTTATCAATTTGCAAAATGCAATACTAAACAGGCAAAATCAAAATTTATGAGCAGACTTTAAACAAATCAAGATCAAATCAATATTTGGTGTGACTACCCTTTGGCTTTAAAACAGCATCAGTTGTTAAACTTGTGTTACATTGTGTTACTTGTTGTACTTAGTTGTACACTGGCACAAAGTCAGGGACTTTTGTAGAATTAGAATCAGGTGTACTATATGAATAACCAATTATAGCAAGCTGGTGCTAATGATCATCAATTTCAGATGAATAAACTGAAACAGAAACAGCTGTCTAGGGGCTTGACACTGAGTGAGACTCAGAAAAACTCTGCTATTAAGGTGAGATTGTAGAAGACATTTTCTTGTCACAGGTCATACACCATGGCAAGACTGAGCACAGCAACAAAACACAAGTTAGTTATTAGGGATGAGCGAGTACAGCATTATCTGTATCTGTATCTGTTAACCATATGAATTATCTGTATCTGCATCTGTACTCGGAGTGGGCGGGGCATAACCCAGAAGTAGGCGGGGCTTGTCTTGAAATGGGCGGGCTTTAATAGGTATGTTATTTTAAGCATGCAATTGATATGGGTTGATCAGAAATTGTTATATTTATTGCTGATTAGAAAAATATTTACAGGACAGCATCAGGATTGAGCTTCAGATCAATGGTTTTGATCAACGAACTATATTACAGAACAAGTTTTGCAACAATGAAAACAAAACAATGCAGTGCAATTATGAAGTAAAATGTAATGAACAACATAACTTTCTTTTTTAACTTTTAATTTTGTTATGATCAGTATGATTTTTTTTATTTTTTTGGTTCTTTTTTATTTTTTATTTCCACACCAGGTGTGTGTGTGTAGCTTAATAATTAATTTGTAATATTTATAACACTAGCTTACTACCTTTTATGTTTTTATGAAAAACAGCAAAAACGTGTCAGACACTCAGTGTCTGGTTACTGGTTAGAGACAGCTGAAGGTTTAAAAAAGAAAAAAAATCTCCGACAGGCAGAGACGCAAGGCGAGTCGAATTCTACCAAGCAAGCACCACGTCTGAACGAACCCACGTTTACCAGAACTCTACTGGTTAGTAAGTACGTATTATTAACTTTACAACCCGAAGTAAAAAGCTGAAGCTGTATGTGTGTAGGGGAGGGCGCTGTGACTAGCCTATCACAGAATGATCACAGAACCCAATGATGATTTTCATTCAATCCGAGCACAGATATTGACTCGTATTACTCGTATAATACTCGTACTCGGCAGAAGTGCTTTATCCGTACCGGATACTCGTTTCAGCCGAGTATCCGGCTCATCTCTATTAGTTATACTGCATCAGCAAGGCAATCTCTGCCAGATTTCAAAGCAGACTGCTGTTCAAGCAATTTTAAGAAGCTCAAACAAACTGGCAATGTTGAGGACCACAGTGGCCGGCAAAGGATACTTCATGCAGCAGATGAAAGACACATCCTGCTTACTTCCCTTTGAGATTGGAAATGCCCAGCAGTGCCATCAGCAAAGAAAATGGCATAAAACACAGTCCAGGTGCACCTATCTAATGTCCTAAAATGTCTGGCCAGAATGGATCTTCATTGAAGAATTGCAGCCAAAAAGCCATACCTGTAATGAGTCTGTTTGTGTTTTGCCCTGTTTCTGTCTGCTGGTTTGCCTTGCTGTTAATCGTTTGCCCCGCCCACTTGTTTGTTGCCATGGACACTAATGGAAATCAATCTTTCCCTCAGGTGTGTCTTAGTTGCTGATTGTCTCTGCTTGGTGATTGGTTCCTGTTTGTTATATCCACTCTGTTTGTTCACTTCCCTGGTGCTAGTCGTTGTTGAATGTTTATGTCTATGTTCCTGTTTGCTCAGTGTTCTGCCCTGTTTTGCCTGCCTGTCTGTTTGCCTGTTTCTTGTTTTGGATTAATAAAAGATTGAACTGCGTTTGGATCCTCACTCGCCTTTTCCTCAGCGCGACAATACCTCTGGTATGGTAACAAGACTAAGCAACTTAACTATGCAAAAAATCTGAGGTGCAGAAAAATGTCAGCAAATGCTCTGAACTGATGAGTAAAAATTTGAATTATTTGTGTGTAGCAGGAAGCAGGGGCTGAAGGGCTGGACAGCAGTACAATAATAAGTGTCTGCAGGCAACAGTGAAGCATGGCGGAGGGTCTCCAAATTTATTCCGCAGCAGGACAATGACCCCAAAACAAAAAAACAATGTCATTAAGAATTATCTCCAGCATAGAGAAGAACATAGCGTCCTGAATGTGATGGTTTGGCCCACACAGAGCCCTGAACTCAACATCATCAAGTCTGTCTGGGATTACATGTAGAGAAGGATTTAAAGCAATCTACATCCACCTGTGGTTAGTTCTCCAAGATGTTTCCTTCAAAAACTGTGCAAGTGTATTTAGAAGAATTGATGCTCATCTAGATGTATATCATTTATAAGAAAACTAAATTGCAAGCTTTATTATAGGGATGGTTGGTTCTGTTAGATTTCAGTTAGAGACTTTTTTCCACTTAGTAATTTGTGAGCCTCCAGGTAAATTCTGGATCTTAACCTGAGTCTCAAAATAAGTCAAGGGATGAATATTTATTATTCAATACATACATTTTACACATTTCAAAAATTACTTTGCAGGAAACCATAATTCCTTTATACTCATTAGCAAGGCCTCATTCGTTGTGACTAACAGGCAAAGATGAGCATGCAAGGGGATAAAGATACAAACATGACACTTTGATCTCATTTGTCAATCACAAGGTTTTCAACCAGGGAGTACACCCTGTCCTTCATAGTCGTCTTAGTCATTTTATAGGTAATTGTAGATAATTTCATTTATACAAGTTATTTGTAAGATTGGCAAACCCAAAAATCTGTGTTTTTTTAATCTTTTTTTTTTTTTTTTTTTTTTGCTTATTTTTCTTTTATTTACTTTTGTTTTCTGGCTTTGAATTTGATGAGCGTAAAATTATGTAACCTATTAAAGAAAACAAGTGTTCTTTTGAGACATAAATTCAAAGCATCTTTTAATGAATTATGGTGGGAAATTAGCACGTCCTGTATAAATGTAATGAAGGTGAGCAAGATTTTATATGGCAAAGAAAGCCTGAGATTCCCTAATCTCTTACCTGATCCTTAACACACATTTTCAACATTTTGATTATGCTTTATGATGCAACCCAAATCTGTATTCTGCATGTATGTAACATTATATTACTGTATGTTTTTTTAGCATTTGAAAACAAACACTATAAAATTTTGCTTGTGAGAACATATTAGTTGAGTATGTGAGTCTTAGTAGAAAGTATTCATATTAAATTTCCATTGGTCAACATGGCAGAAAATGGTGCTATTTGCATAAAAAAAAACTGGCAAAAATAATATTTGATATTATATAGAAAGTAGGAAAAAATGGAAATAAGAAGCCTGCTTTAAACTTGTCACCTTGTCATTTGATAGAATGAAGACACGTAAAGAGATATATCTGAATTAATTTACTAACAAAAAAAGTCAGATTTTATTTTAAATACAATACTGTTTATTTCACTCTCTCACTCACTCTCTCTCACTCACTCACTCTCTCTCACTCACTCACTCACTCACTCAAACCTCACAGTTTTTCCCCCTAAAAAGCTAATAATACTGGCCCCTAAGGCTCTGTGGCAAGACTGCTCATATACATAGAATTGTCAATGGTTGAACGTTTATTTGTTTGCAAAGTTACTCTGATCAAGGTCTTTCCTATAACAACGTCTACACGCTTATAACTGATGCTTAAAAATTGCTCACCATGAACTCACAGAATAGTCTGTACTGAGTACTTTATGGGAGACTGTGCATAGTAATAAACTGTAAGAAAGGTAAGTCTTGAACTTGATGAATGTGAAAGATTATTAAAAAAATCATTGAACACTAAACAGAGAAATACATTAACAGACTTTGTCTACAGGGACAGTGGAGTCTACAGGGACAGTTTGCAGTTAATCTCTAAGTGCCACATAGAGATTGACAATGATTATCAGATTTTTGGATGAGTGGCTAATATACTTCAATTCAATTTATATAGAACATTTAACAATAAGCATAAATAGTCACAGGGCAACATTATATCAGATTTATTTTCTAATGAGCAAGCTAAAGGTGACAGAGCAAAGAAATGAAGTCTGAGATGACGTTAAGAAGCAAACACCCATTCATTAAAATTAAGATTAATAAAAAACAAATAATTCCTACTGTGGCGAGACTATTCATTTACTAAAGGACATATTTGGTTTGCAAATATCACTAAAAAAGTGCTTTCCCAAGAGAACTTCCATTCACTTATTACCCATATAAAATATTTTCTATATTAGTATTAGTTGTGGTACTTTTCTTGTAAATGTGAATTATAATATAATAAATTATTATTATTTGGAATGCTGAATGATGAAGTGAATGATTTTTGATAAAATTTAATTAAGCTTAACTCACTACTAGCCAGTTTTATTATCATAGCACTGGCTAGACACAAATAAAACAAAAAAATATTAATTGCATGAGACCTACAGTAATAGTTATTAATGTTTCATAAATGTACAAAACTTAAATGCTTTATTATGTTCAACATTATGTTATCAACATCAACAAAAAAAGCTTTGTTTCTCAGGATTTTAGTAAAGTATGATAGCTTTTTAGTATACAAAATGATTCAGCTTGTATGAGGTTTCTAATACTTTGGTGATTCATCATGGGAAAGACTAGGAAGTTGTGGGGTCCAATGTGTTGAATCAGTGACTGTCCCCCACCAGCTTCAGTGTATTAACAGCAGTCACCCTGTACCTAATTTTATTCTATACTCTAAACCTCCCAGTAATCGGGAAGTAACCCAATTTACTTTCAAAGTCCATAGAGGCTACATATTTTGGTTGAAAATGACCATATGCAGATGGCAGCTGGTGGTACGCACAAGATCAAACTTCCTCCTTAGACTTAAATTAACCTATAACTTCAGATCACAGGTTTAGGTTAAATGGAATCTGTCTGGGGCTGATGTTGTGGAACACAAATAGTAGGATTGACAGTCTTAAGCATGACAAAAGATGTTAAAGTATTTTTTGCAAATGTGTGAAAACTTATGAAATCTCTATGTCTGGCCCTGTATATTTTATTAACTAATAATATATACTTCAACCAAACATCAACCAACCAAACAACATACTGTTATATATTAATTGTCATAACCACTTTATGGCAAGAAATCATTTCCTTTTTTGAGTTGTAAGCACATAGTCATGCTTAAATTTGTGTTGACTATTTTATCTGGTGCACTGTGTATGTATTAGGTATAGCATCTGAAACCACACATAATGTGTGAGAGATGCACAGCAATTATTTTGAAAGTGGGTGTATCAGCCTTTGGATAAAAAATTTGCTTTAATTGGTTGTGGGAACTATTTGTGCTGTTACTGGTGCTATAAATGCCTGACAAACCATGGATAAAAGGAAACTGGTTAAAACCGAGAGACATATTGTTGTCACCTCTATTGAAATTATTCTTCTGGGAGAAAAACTGACCAGGTTAGATAACTCTATTAATTCTAGTTTTACCATTTAATATATTTTTAATGCTATAGAATTATTACTGTTTCTAGTGTCATAAAAGTCAACCCCATGCATTATTGTTCTTATTATTATTTAGTTATTGTATTTTTGACAGTCATGAGCTCAAAGATCATTGAGATACCAGCCCTAGGAAGGCCTCTGCATCCTGGCACTTTGTATGACTGCCGCAGTGACAACTTCATTCCAGGTAAACATCTTGTAGTTTTTAACATAGTATTAGTGTTACAGTTAATTGTAATGTTAACTAAAAACTCAATGACTACAGATGAATGTACTTAAAATGTTTAATTTTAACATTATTAAAGCATATTTTAAGAATGATCTATCCAAATTATTGATAAATTGATGTCAAATATTAAGGAAAGATAACTGAAAATAACAAGTCACTAACAGATGTGCTCAGTTTTATATTTTTAAATTCAGTATTATATTTGATTTATTTATTAAATTACACATATTAGTTTTTTCAGTGTGATTTATAAGTGAGAGGACACAATCCAAGCAACTGAAGGCTTAAGTTCTTGCTCCTGGGGTCCAATTGTTGCACTCTATTACACTATATATATATATATATATATATATATATATATATATATATATATATATATATATATATATATATATATATTCCCATGTATAAAATATATATACCTACAGTATGTATCTAAAAAAAAAAAAAGTGTAATATAGTAGTATAATATAAATACATGTTACAAATTATACATGTACTAACTTGGTACAGTATATGGAAGGCTTTAAATCCTCAATCTTTCAAACAGGAACTTCTTCCCAGTTTAAACAAAGACTTCAAAAGTGAACACAAAAAAAGCAAACAATGCAAGACATTGTGTATGCAGATCCATAGTGAAGAAATTTGAATTTTCAAAACCGCTTTGATCTAAAGATTCATTTTAAAACATAGTTTGACCGATGCAGACTGATTCCAATCTTTTGCTAATTTCAGGTATTACTTTATGGGATAAAGAAACACTACGTAATAAGGTGTCTTCACGACGACAGCCGAAGACTGAGCTGAATTTTTCTGCTTCTGACACTCTCAATGATAAAAGCAAACTCCTAAATGTGAATGCCTCGCTTAAAGCTAGCATTCTGGGTGGTTTGGTGGATGTTGCTGGCTCTGCTCGGTACATATGTGATAACAAATCCTCATCCAATCAAAGCCGAATTTCTTTGCAGTACAGCCATACAACAAAATTTGAACAACTGACTATGAGCCAGCTGCGCAACACCATCTACCCAAAAGTGTTTGAGGATGGAACTGCCACCCATGTTGTTGCATCTGTACTGTATGGAGGTCAGGCTTTCATGTTGTTTGAGATAGCAGCTGATGAGAATGAGGACAAAGAAGAAATCGAGGGAAACCTAAATGTAATGGTCAGAAAGATTCCTTCACTCTCTGTGGAGGGAGGTGGTGCTCTAAAAATGAATGATAATGAAAAAAAACTATCTAATAGTATCAAATGTACATTTTATGGTGACTTTGAGCTTGAGCTAAACCCCACGACATACCTGGAGGCCCTGCATGTCTACAAGACACTTCCGTCTCTGCTGAGGGAGAGGGAGAATGATGCTGTGCCAGTGAAGGTTTGGCTTTATCCTCTTTCATTGTTGAATGAAAAAGCAGCTATAGTGCAAAGGGAGATTCAAAAAACACTGATCACAAAAGCATCAGCTGTTCTAGAGGAGCTGGGAAATGCAGAGATTCTTTGCAATGACCTGTTAACGAGTACAAAAGTAAATGATTTCCCGGATGTCAAACTAAGGATGAAGACATTTCAGAACCTGCTTGCAGACTACAAGATGATGTTTCTAAAAGCAATGCGTAAGCTCATTCCAGCGATTCGGGGTGGAACGAAGGAGGAACAGGCACTGGCAGACATTGTAAAAATCCATCACAAGTCCCCCTTCAGAGCTGAGAAGCTGAATGACTGGTTAGAGTATAATCAGAGTGAACAAAATCTGCTTGCTCTCTATACTCAGCAAGTGAGTGGGGTCCCAGTTGTCAAATCCTCAGTCCTGTACAGCACCATTATCATTGATCCCAGTATAGATATTGTGGTGTGCTTTTGCTTCAACTCTCTTACAAATGAAGATCCATATTTGTCGATGCTGACTAAATTTCTTAAAGTAGACGAATTTGAAAACTTGTCCACAATTCCTGAGTCAGCAGACTCAGAAGTTTTCCAGGGTTGGTTCCAAAATCGTGACGTAATGGAGAAGACGAAAGATAACCATTCCCTTTTCAGAAGTTTTTTCCAGGCAAATAAAGATGAGGTACAAACCAAGTTTGTCATTGTCTCAATATCAGACCTCTCCAATCTTGGAACCTGCATCCACCTTTACAGAAAGGGAAAACTGGTGGACAGAATGTTTCAGCCTGTGTCTAAACCACCAGCACCTACATTTGAAATAGAGAACAATGATTTGATTCTGAAGCTCCAGAAGTCCCCAACTGGATCAACAATAAGGTTTAGAGTGGAATATAGGATAATGCAAGCCACTGAATCAAAGGATGATGATTTAAAATGGGAAACCATAGAGACTCCAGATGCTCAGGAAACCTTCAAAGTGCCAAACTTTGATCATGCAAGTTCATTCTGTTTCCGGTACAGAGCAATCAGTGAAGTGGGAGTGAGTGAAGTCAGCAACCCTACCCTTTACTCCCCCAAAGGAATATTCAAATTTTCTTTGGGCCAGACATGGGTCAGTAAAGTTTTCTTCTTTCTTGTCATGTGATCATGATTTTGGACTGTTCATGTCTTAGCAAGTGAATATATATTCAATTGCAAAGGTAATATTGTCAAATTTATTGAGAATTTCATATTAAAAGATCCCAATTAATAAAATATTAGATTATTAAGGCTATTTTTAGTCGTGGTCTTATTTTTCAAGCTTAAAATTTTCTTATCCTACTGGCAGATAAATTTGCCTCTTCAAATAGATTTTCTAACCTTATATTTGGTTCAAATGTTGAAAGTCATGTTTGATTCATTTAAAAGCCAAATGAAATTAAGAAAATAGTGTAGAGAATAATGTAGTTTTACATGAATGATATTCTGCATAGTGCATAGTCGATATGAAGGATTTTCTATTTTTTTTCTATCTGCCTATTTCACTAATGATGAGAATAAATTGTGGGATCCACGTGAAAGTATTTAAAATAATCTAAAAGTATGTATGTAATATACAAGAAACGCCTGGAAAATATATACAAACATCGCCATATTTTGTTCTCTACAGAACTGGAATCTTTTATCTGTTGTAAATGAACTAAGGAACCAATTGATGGTCAACTTGGGCTCCTCATGGTTGAATCCTTCAACCATCCAGTCAGAGGTTACAAATAGAGTGAACAAACCTGTGAGTAGAAATAATTCTCATTATATTATTTAAAAAAAAATACACCTAAAAATGTAAATTGGTGAAATCAAACACTCTGATCATTACAAGCTTACCTTCTGAATGTGTTTGCATGCTGTGTGAGGGTCTTCTCATATGTGTCATTTTCAGTCTTCTGTAAATCATGAGTTTATAACTGTGGAGCTTTACCTTTACAGACACTTCCCTTTGTGGGTGCAGTCAACATGAGTGTAGGAATGGCTTTCTACCTCCAAGGGGTTGTGTCTGAGAAGCTAGGCAGGTAGGTATTTATGTTATCAACACAACAAATCCACCCAATCTTTATATATGCTTGATACATAATAATCTTTCTATTTTATACTCTTTTTAATATACTTTATTTGTGTTCACAGCATTATCTGTGAGCTTAAGACTGGACCGGGAAAATATGATGATACTGCTTTTCAGTTGTTGCTTAGGCCCAATGAGTATTTTGATTTTTCATCAGTTGTGTACAGATCTGTGACTCGTAGCCCATACAATGGGTGTCCTTTATACAAAGGTTCAACCTTTGCATTATTCATTGTCGTCAAAAATGAAAACTATGAGGTATGTAGATTTAATTCAGATTCAATTAAATTCACGTAAATAACGTAAATTATGTCCTGACAACTGTTTTCCTTCCAGGTATATATGAATGGGCGAAAATGTTTCTTGTTCAAACACAAGATATCATGGGGAAAAGTGAATTCAATTATCATTGATGGAGATTTCATTTTAAACACCACTGGTATTGTTCCAGTAAGTCATTTGATTTTTCATACAGCGTGAATTGAAATTTGGAAGACATGAAAGCACAATGTTCAGAAAGAAATGTTAAACTGTCCAGGGTTTTTGGATAATTTTAAATGTCAATTATCCAAATGTTAAATAATTTTAAAATTATAATAGCAAGTGAATTTGAAAAATAACTTTATTTCAAGACATATTTACTAATTTCAAGCTTAAGTTAGCTCATTAGATTGCAATATAATTTTGCTTCTTACTAGAAATAAATACAATGTCAACTTCATCTCTTTACCAAATGTCAATAATGGCTAAATAATCATGTGTTCATTGTAAAAGAGTCAAATTAATAGAAATATTATTTAAATATGCAGGATATACTTGCTAAAATGTAACTTTTTGCATTGAAATTTATTCATTTTTTCCTGCAGAACTGGAGTGCATCTACCTTCAATAAAGAATGTAGCTCTGGCATTTCAGACTGGGAGCTTTCTATCAGCAAGTCACATATAACATATCCAGTCTGTAAACCTGTGAGTAAAAAAGCATGTAAAACGTGGTTTGGAAAATGGAAAATGCTCTGTATCATCTAAAGAATGTTTAAATAACTTGTAAAGTAACCAGTAAAGAAATAGCAGTGACTTGAAATCTTGAAGTATTACATTATGTAAAATATGACAATCAGAGTTATTGCAAGAAAGTTTATGATCCTAACAGGACCAGACCTTTTCGACTGGAATTCCTGGAGGATTAAAAATTGGAATGGCTTTGTTTTTCCAAGGTGTAGTTCCTTTAGGTTCCAAAGGGTATGCTCTTATAATACTAAACACAATATCCATTCACAATCACAATCACACAAAATCACAATAGAAACCAATGATTCTGATACATTTAGGAACATCCAATAACAAAAAATAATTTTTTTTAACCTAACAGAATTTTTATGTCCTTTGTAGCTTTAATATAGTTCTAAGGACTGGGGAAGAGACAACTGATGACGCTCCTTTCCTCCTCAAGACCACTTTAAAAGTAGTGGGCTTTAACAGCTTCAGCAAAGGGAAATGGCAAAAACCACAAATCGAAGACATGGTGATATTTGCTGAAGGGGAAGCCTTTGATATATTATTGCTTATTCATCCAGGATATATTTATGTAAGACGTTTACAGAAGCAAAATGAAAGAATACCTAATTTATGTATAGTCTAACATTTTTACACATTAAATTTCATTTTGCACCTGTTCAGGTAATTATAAATGGATTGGGATTTAGTAGGTTTAAAGAAAGGATCCCAACAAGCCAAGCGACCCTTATTCAGATCTCTGGAGATGTTTTCATGAATACATGTGGGATTATTCAGGTAAGTTCCTGTCATGTTAATCCCCTGACGGCTGGAAAATTATTGCATGCTCATATTTTCTATTAGCAAGAAAGGTTGGTCACATGAGATGCATTTTGCCCAGTTCCTGGGCATATACAGTCATGTGAAAAAATTAGGACACCCCAACTAAGCCTGTGGGTTTTTTTTAAACATAGTTAAACAGGCCATTTGATCTTCATTTTAACATTATAGTATTCAAGTAATATAGCTAAACAAATAAAACCTAAGAAAAGTCTTTTTAAATCTATAAAATATAATTAAAACCTTTTTTCTTGTGAGAAAAATGTAAGGACACTCCACATTCATTTGTACTTAAATTGGATAAAATAACCTACAGGTGTACCACATCAGGTGCATATTATTAGAATATTGTTACAGAGAATTTTGAAGAAGGTTTGTCTTATTTAAAAATTAGATATTATTTTGGTTTGCTTTTATTTGTTGAATTGAGATGTATCACCATGGTGAGATAAAAAGAGCATTATTAATGCTTATGAGTCAGGTCAGGGATATAAAAAGATCTCAAAAAGATTTGTAGTCAGTCATTCCACTGTTACTTGTCATGGGAGGTGTGCAAACATTTACTGTCTAAGAAAAAATATGAGGGCAAGACTGAAGTTAGCCAAATAACACAGAGACAAAGGCTAAGACTTCTGGAATAATGTGCATTGGACAGATGAGTGTTAAATTGAATTATTTGGACACTTTAACAGAGAGTATGTTTGGCATGAACTAAATACAGCATTTAAGCAAAAGAACCTCATATGAAGTGTGAAACATGGAGGTGGAAGTGTTTGAGGATGATTTGTTGCAGCAGGATCTGGCTAGCTCATCATCATACGATCCACTATGGATTCTACTTTGGATCAGAAGGAGCTTGAGGAACATGTGAGACCGTCTGTCAAAAAAATTGAAGCTAAAGTGGAACTGGACCTTGCAAAAAGATAATGACCTAAAACATATCAATAAATTCACCAAGGACTGGTTGAAAAGTAAAACATGGAGAATTCTGGAATAGCCAGGACAAAGTCCATGATTAGGGGAAATCATTTTCCAGTTGATATCAGAAAGTGGTAGATGGCTACAGAAAACATCTCACTTATTTCAGCTAAAGGGGAAAACACTAGATATTAGGCCACTAGATATTAGGTGTCCTAACTTTTTCCTCAGTCGAAATACTAATTTTTGCTGATTTATTTTGTTTAATGGAAACAGAAAGTGATTTTTTTTTTGTTGTTTACATGCAATTACATCACTTTCATCTACAGGTACAAATTAAAACGAGATCATAAATTGGCGTTGACATTTTAAACATTATTAAACCTGAATATTTAATGGGGTGTCCTAATTTTTTCACATGACTGTATTTTGTTTTAATATTGAGTTCTCAGATAAGAATTTCATTTCTAAGGGATTTCTAAGGGACTAACATTTGTTTTTTTTTTCTATTAGATGGAAAATGTTAATGCGAGGTTTGAAATGACTTCCATGAACTGAGGACATATCTGTGACAAGGTGCCTTGAACTCAGCCTTGCTTTTCTTTTTTTTTTAGTAAAGTTGTGTAATTTTCACATTATAGTTTATGTATTCATCTAAATATCTTGGTCTATCACTGTCAGGTGTTAGGGAATGCAAATGCTTTGCTATTATTTAAAACACTAATGATAAACTGTAGTATGTATGACTTGAATTATTCTTTATGAAAGTGGCTGTGAAGGAAATACAGCAGTCTGCACATGGTTTCATGCTAAATAACTGTATCAATTATATCAATCTTACAGTCTATCCAGATACATCTTCTAAAAATTTCAACAAAATGCAGCAATTTCCTCCTGTCTAATACAGATGTTTTCTGTCACTATCTGTACAATATACATCTGCTTCATTGTTCAAAATTCTGAAGCCCAGACACCTGGAAGCAAATGAAACAAGTCATATGTAAAAATTGTACGAAAGTTGCTGTGATTTCAATGTTAACAGTTTTTAATAATCACAACTAAGACAAAGTTTAAAAAAAAAGCAAAGAACATGCTGCTTCAAAAATAAGGATTTTAGCTGATAACTGTCATGTAGTGTGCTGAGAAGACGTGATTGCATTTACTTCTCTTTATTGAGAGAGAAGTGAACAAATTGTTGTTTGACAAAATGAGTTGTGTGAATTCCGTTGAGTGTTTGTTGGTGTTTATGGTGTGTTTTGGGAAAATGAGTTTACTGTCTGGTTTCACCTGATGGTTTCGCCATCCACAGCCTTTGAGTATGTGAGCTATGTATGTGAGTTTAAGGGGAACAACATGGGCTGTTTTATAACTATAATTTATTCCATCTCCCGGGTCAACATAATGTATATATATATATAAATCCAGTATAAAATAGAGGTCACTAACAGACAGATTAAAGACATAATTATCTATTAATTGATATTCAGTAGGTGGGGGGCACGGTGGCTTAGTGGTTAGCACGTTCGCCTCACACCTCCAGGGTTGGAGTTCGATTCCCGCCTCCGCCTTGTGTGTGTGGAGTTTGCATGTTCTCCCCGTGCCTCGGGGGTTTCCTCCGGGTACTCCGGTTTCCTCCCCCGGTCCAGACATGCATGGTAGGTTGATTGGCATCTCTGGAAAATTGTCCGTAGTGTGTGATTGCGTGAGTGGATGAGAGTGTGTGTGCCCTGCGATGGGTTGGCAGTCTGTCCAGGGTGTATCCTGCCTTGATGCCCAATGACGCCTGAGATAGGCACAGGCTCCCCGTGACCCGAGGTAGTTCAGATAAGCGGTAGAAAATGAGTGAGTGAGTGAGTGAGTGAGTGATAGTGATATTCAGTAGTATGTTTGTCTCACACCTCTAGGTATGAGGGTTCAAGACCTGCGTTTTCATTGTGCTTTTAGGGTTTTTTCCAGGTATTCCAGTTTCCTCCCCCAGGTCAAAGATATGCTTTGTAGGCAGATTGACTCTAGTCTGCGACTGTGCCCTGCAATAGACTGGCATCCTGTCCAGGGTGTACCCTGCCTTGTGCCCCAGGTCTCCTGGGATAGACTCCAGGTTAATAACGAACCAGTAGGATAAGCGGTATAGAGAACGGATGGATGGAATGAGGGATGAATGGATGAATGATGCTGTGCAAGTAGGAATACAGGCAACTTTCTGTGTAATCTTTTCATATCTATATAACATGAGAAGAAACTTTTTCTTTTTGAAACTATTTTTGCTTTTCAGAAAAATACACAGGCATTTCTTAAAAAAAAAAAATAAAAAAAAAAAATCATTATTTATTTATTTTAGAATCATAGTTCAATGACAAAATGTATACAGAATATAAATTAGAATGCCTTACGGAGGGTAACTAATCTTTCAGCAGTTTTTTAATAATGATTTTCCAATGATTAAGCTCAAAATTCAAGTAAGGGAAAGATGATCCTAGAGTCATAAGACAATTTCCACCCTGATACAGCCTGCAATGTGCTAATATATTAGAGTGCTACATACAAGTGAAGAAATACCCGGACTATATTGTTGTTGTTTTTTCACAGTTCATCACATTTTCATGTGCTATATTTAGCTTTCACAATCAGGTTGGAATGACAAGAAGCCAGAAGGTTTGTACTGCAATCACATATCACATATTTGCTAATTAGCACCTTGTGCTTCATTTAGTGAGTGGGCTGTGATGTGCTGAGAAGATTTTAATACAGTCGTTTCCAGTGGTCATGGAATTAAAAGTGCAGACTTTATTATTATTATTATTATTATTATTATTATTATTATTATATTTATTCTTTTAGCCCTTTTTTGTAACCAAGATTCCCATGATACCCTGGTTAATTCCACCCCAAATCCAGCTCCTGCCACTTTACTTTCCCCATCATATTTTCAGCCTTTGGCCTGTGCAGTACATTGCTCACCACTGACATGATCTTTTCCTCCAATACATCCTAATTAGTTGCCTTGTCAAAATTTGACTCATAAGCTGGATGCTGGCTAATTAACTAACATTTTACAGGCTTGTGGAGCAAAAAAGATAGTATGTACAGTGGGTTTCATTTGGGAGACATTTCACTGCATGTCGTACCCTGTATGTATGTGTATGTGACAAATAAAATTTGATTTGATTTGATTGATTTGAGACACACTCCTTCTTTATTAATATCTTATTCTGAGACCCTTCCTGTCTGTGTCTAAGTATATGAATATGAAAAATATTTTTTTTTATCTTTGATTGATTTAAAATACTAAATATTAATGATAAAAATACAACACCAAAGAATAGGCAAGATATGCAACATACAACATAGCAAATACATGTCACAACTAAAAGTGACATCGTTCCACCCACATTCCACCAGAGAGCAGGATACTTCAGGATACTGATCCACTGCTGTGCACAATTAATAACCTACATGTAACCTGTTTCTCATCACCTCTTATTAGTGTCACCTTGCTGACTTGTCTTGTCCTCATTGTAACATGTAACAGTGAAGACTGATGTCTGTGGCTGTTTATTTTTACCTCTTAACTGCTTTTGACCTTGCATCATGTCTTGCTGCTGTTTTTTGAATACCCCTGTGTATTGATCCCTGATACTGCATTTGCTTAGACACCTTTGTGATTTTTCACTGTTTTTTTATTCTTCCTTGTATAGCTCTGCATAACTACAATACAACATTACATAGTATCTAAAATAAAGTGTACCTTAATTTTTTTACATGGAAATTTGGCTTAAAACCTGATACAAGAGCAGCACCAAGTGTTCCATTAAAGCTGTTTGCTCGCAGCAAATATTGATTAAATGAACGCCTAGTGTTTAATCAATAGTCATTTTTCTCATCGCACCTTTCCTTGGCAATCAGTGACCAAATTGTGAAACACAATATTCTAAATGCCATGAACCTCTCTTGATGTTGGGTCTGTCATGTAAAAGGTTGTGCAAACTTAGGGGGACCTAAGGACCTCATTTGCTTCAATTGCATACAGCATAAAAACAAACAACCAAACAAATAAACACATATATACCACCCTTTCGTTTCCTCTCTAGGTTTCTTCCTCACATTATCCCTGGAGTTTTTCCTTGCCACAGTCACCTCAGACTTGCTCATTATAGAAAATTGTTAGAGATATACAATAACTTAATTTTAAACTTTTAACCTTTAAAATCTGCTTTGAGACAATGTGAATTGTGAAAAGCGCTATATCAATAAACTGAATTGAATTGAGTTGAAGTGGATTTTGGAGTCTCAAGGGTCATTTAATCAATAGGCTGCAAGTTTTTGAATTTACAATATAATGTATAGAATGCAGTCAACTATGAATAACAGGGAGGGAACTTTCAAAGAAATAACTCAATATCACTCATGCTCTGTTTTGAATTACCATCTAATACCATACAAAGTGGTGCCACTTTTCATCATGAAAGAATCCACCTAATATTCATAAATCTTTTAAATAAAGATTATTTAACCACTACTGAAACTTCTCTTGATGCTTGGATGCTGGGTAATGTCAGTATACTTACTGCACACCAAGGGACAACCCATTGTAGAAGATATAGATGCTTTTTTCATGGACCATGACCAACATGGGTCAGAGTGAAAAATTGAACTGCCACTATAAAATGTAGAATCCTTGTCATAAAAGATCCAAGTGTCAAGTTACCGAAACAAATAGCAGGGGTTCACTAACTGCGCACTAACAGGAGAAATCATGTGGTGCCCTTTCATGATGTTCCCCTTGATCATAACTGACTACTACATGCTAAGAGCTTTCCTCAAGGCAAACCCTATATATCTTCTCATAGACCAGAATATTTGAAAAGAGCCAGAGAACTCTATTTAGAATTGCAGATACAAATGCATCTTAAAAGCATGACAGACAAACAAAAGAATACATATACACCCACATACATCTGTGAAGGTTTGAAGTCGTCCCTGGTGGTTTTTGAATGTGCCACATAGACTAAATAAGACTGCAGAGGAAATCAGTGGCGGGAATATTAGTGAGGTCAGTGTCAAAGCTGGGGCAGAGGTAATCTGTACAAATGGCTTAAACCGGACAATTTAACAGCCCTTGTTCTTTTTTTTTAATCCAAACATCTGGCGTCAGTGGGCTCTACAGATATAATAAATGTCTTTCTAGGTTCAGTTTTATATAACTGAGCTATTAGGGAACATACCGGTATGCTGGATATGACCTATATGCAGTGCAGGCAGTACAATGCAAAGTTCAACTTCCTCCTTACCAAAAGATCAAGTAAATCACACAGCCATTTTTGTCCTTGTGTAGAGCCTTTTTGAAGGTAGAGCAAGCACTGGTTTTGGACACACTCTCACTTTCACTGATAGCCACTTATACACAGGCATACAAATATCTAAACGTAAATGAAACATCAGTCCAAATTCTGGCAGCATGTACAATTATTGGTACAAAGAGCAAGAAATGCTTTCACTAACTAGATGCTATTCTCAATGTGTCAAAATAAGACAAGAGAGATTACTACTTGTTACTGGGAAATGTCTCAAATTAGTGCTTGGAATGCATTTTAGCTACAAATAAGATTTTTTTTTTTTTTAAAGTAAAATTGAAACCGAAAGAGCTCAAAGACAGTTCTGTCTAATTTGAAACATTGTATGCTTCTTGCATAATTTTCTTTGTTTACACTCAGATTCGCTTAGCCCCGTGTCTTGATTATGTATGATCATCGCAGTCAGACGTCTGCACCTGCTGCTTTGTATGCCAGTTGGCAAACAACCAATTTTCTATTCTAATGCATTGCGTTCCTTTTATACTTACTATGAACAGTCGTATACCTGTTGTGGTCTCCAGATATGTTTGCATTTGGATTTCTAAATATTCTGTGCTTCACTTTAATATTAACCGTCACCATAGACTACAACCTTCTCCAATCATTGGGCTAATTGTAACAAAAACAATAGGCTGTTTATTTTGCACCTGTCTTCCTAAGAAATCATTATAACTGTAAATGAATAAATAATGTAAGTGAATATTAACGATTTATAATAGCCAGACATTTAATTCTGCTTAATTTGGTGAAATGAAAACGCAAAGGTGTTGGTCATACTTGGCTAAGTTAACTAAGCTGTCCACATCTGTGGAATGCATATCAGAAAATGAATTAGACACAGCCCTAGGAGCGAGCACATAATCCTGAATTTGCATTAAATCAAATACAGGGTGAAGAGACACACACTCCATAGTAATGTAAGTGGTGTACGCAGCAAGTGTAATGCATACATGTCAGTAAAGATATGAGGTGCTAAAACACTGTCACCCCGCTTCCTTTTCATCTTTAGGATCACCTCAGGTTGAGCACAGCTCCTCTCCAACTTGATAAAAAACCTTGGGATGCGACACACTGGTAGTGTATGTGTGTGTGTGGTGCATGTAAAAGGGTAAGAGACAGAATGTTAGAATAAAAATACTAAAACATTGTTGTTTTTCGAACACTTCCACATTTCCAGCAGTAGAATGAAATCTGAATATACATGGACTACTAAAAAAATTATGTAGTTATGTAGTTTAAATGCATTCTTAAGTCATGACTTACAGTGAAATAGGCCCATTATTTAATACTGTTCAATATGTAGTGTGTGAGTGAATGAGTGAGGGAATGAGAGCAATGTGTGCAGATTAAAAAATGTATATTTTATCACTGGGAGATTACAGGTTTGAAAACTAGTCATGCTTTCTGTGTGGAAAGCATGGCATACACTTTCACCTGTCAATCACAATAACGCTAGTCATTCAGGGCATCTGTGAACCCATGCATGCAGTAGAAAGCAGATCGAGATTTCCTCTATGGCTGTTCACCCTTGAAATAATAAACCGGAATCCTGGTTTATCTTGTTTCCTATTCACACTGCTCATACTTTACACAGAATTAACAGTTAATCCTTGCTATTCATAATCTGTGGTTTCACACTATACATTTCTAAACCATGGATTAACAATCATATTTGCGATTATAAATACAACATGTACTTGTTTTAAATAATAGCTTTGTCGCTTTTTTCAGTGAGAAAGGTCTGCTATTTTAATCCTGAGCAAGCATTGTTATCTTTCACAATTTTGTAATATTTTTTGGCATTTTTAAGTGTAGTATTCATGTAGTTGACCACTAATTTGTCTGTGTTGCTATGGCACACACATCCATGATGTTCAGTGTTTTGCTTTCTGATGGTACAGAGCCATGTTTGTTAAGTGTTGCTAGGTCTTGGTTTTTGTGTGATTGGTTGTCTGTTGTTAATTATCTATCCATAACTTTCTAACACTGCATCAGCCCACAGTGTAGACATTTGGCACTGTACTGCAGGGATCCTGCTTCAAAGCAGCATTTTATAACCCTTGGAAAAAATAAATCAGTGCTAACCCCACTTCTAAATTACAATTGTGAAATGTTCCTCTACCCGGGGTTAAAAGGGGGGGGTTAGAATGATGACTATACAGGGTTAAGTGCAGTGTGAAAAGCTCTTCTGTGTATCTTACACTGACCTGTGACACAGCCTGAGCAGCTATTCAAAAAGTTGTGGATTGCTGGCTTCATATTTCTCAGAGGAAACATGTTTTTGCCATCAACTTCCTGGTAGTGTGATGGGGAGAGCTGACTGGTGGGTGGGAATTGGCAGGTGATCAAATAGGGGAAAAATTGGGGGTGAAAATGCATTTAGTAACTAAAATGCTTTTTTCCTTTTATTTTGTAAGGAGTATAATACTCTCTCACTCACTCATTTTCTACCGCTTATCCGAACTATCTCGGGTCACAGGGAGCCTATCTCAGGTGTCATTGGGCATCAAGGCAGGATACACCCTGGATGGAGTGCCAACCCATCGCAGGGCACACACTCTCATTCACTCATGCAATCACACACTACGGACAATTTTCCAGAGATGCCAATCAACCTACCATGCATGTCTTTGGACCGGGGGAGGAAACCGGAGTACCCGGAGGAAACCCCCGAGGCACGGGGAGAACATGCAAACTCCACACACACAAGGAGGCGGGAATCGAACCCCCAACCCTGGAGGTGTGAGGCGAACATGCTAACCACTAAGCCACTGTTTTCTGTTTTTTTTTTTTCTTTTCCAGACTGTGCTTCTGATCCATTAGCTTTGATTTACTGTACATGCTCATATATTTACACCAATTTCAGTGAAACTGAAATTCTACACCGTACTAGTTTTAACCAAATAAATTTTTACTTATTGCCAAATTGACTATCTGATTTATTAAACTTACATTCACCTGATGCAAATTTTGCCTTACTCATCACAGTAAATATACAGCCAAAATATTCAACTGCTCTTTAATAAAACATTTATACAATACAGACAATTTTTGTTGAGAAGAATTCCCATGTGTTTGCCACCTACAGAGAGATGTTGTCATGCATCTTAGGGGAAAAAAACAGCCAACAAGGAAAGACTAATTGCATTGCCAGTAATTGCTTGGTTGTTTGTTTCTTTGAGAGGATTGTATGTCTTCTAAGTGCCTGTGAACAAAGAAAAAAGAAGAAAAACAAAACCACATTGACTTAATAACAGAGTATCCACATAGCCTGGTTTGTGCCCACATGCTTTCTTGATGTTGTTTTTGTCATATTATACCAACAGCTTTCCAATATTTGGTTCATACTCACTTACAATTTAGATATATGACTTGCAATCTATGATTGGGTGCGCAATTTATTGGGTTCTTTAGGCTAATTCTTTAGTCAAATGAATTAGTTCAAAACTCTGTGAGGAGAAAAGTCATGAATGAGCTTGTTATTGGTGAAGTGAGTGTACATTTTTGTAATGATTTACCCATCTGCACCAGTGTCACACAATAGTCAAAAACAGCTAGAGGCGTTGTGGTGACCAGCTGAGAACCCGCTTGCTTTATTCACACTGTTTTCTATTTCAGTATACCGCCGAAGGTGCCGTAGCTTTCCTACTGTAAGTCCTCATAAGAAAGTGTGAAAAATACATATATTTGTCACTGTAATAGGAAGTTGTTTATATACAGCAGTGTTTGACAAAGATAAAATTGTACTTCTTCACTACAGTCTGGATGACATGGGTGCAGTGATGTTTATCTTTCCTACAATCCCCAGCTTTATCCACCAATCAACTCCAATAATCTCAAAGATGTCAGAGGGGATTGAAACAAAAGAGACTCTGCCTCCTCACATATATCCTTCCATGGCTTTTGTGGTAACTTCAGTCACACAAAGGATTCAAAGGTAAATTTTCAGATGCTACAGCTACCCTACATCAGCTGTTGACTAGCTTATACCAATTTTTAATTGTGACTTATCTACCCAGTCACACCAATTAAATACAAATAGATAAGAAAAATATACTTCAATCACAACTTCCAGACAAAATCATGAAAGCTGATGAACACTGTGGTTCACTGGGTTTATCAAATGTTTGATAAAAAAAAAAGAAAAGAAAGAAAAAGTAAGAAAAAAATAAAAAATACAGGTGAAATTCAGTTGAATAGCTCAGTAAATGTTTATATCAAACACCAGAACTGAGAAAAACATGGTGAGAGGAAGCCTTTGGTAACTTTTGGCCTTTGGCCTTTTAGTCTCTGTTCAACCTAATAATCAGTAAAGCATCTTAGAATGCTTAGAAAGCTTAGAAAGCTTCTTTGCTTATGTTTTGCATATAAAAAAAAATTGACTTTTTCATTGTAACTTTGAACAAATGTTTTAAACTCATGGTATCTCAAGTACTGTATGTAACCTACTGAGCCAGCACTAATGTATTCAATGTTAGAGATTTAAGCACTTATATACGTCGTTCTGGATAAGGGCGTCTGCCAAATGCTGTAAATGTAAATGTAAAAGAATGACCAACATACTGAACCTTCTATTGGAGGTGCTACAACAGCAGAAGTCCAAGGTTTCACTCTTGTCAGCCAAGAATGTGAGGCTACAGTGGGTATTGTTTCTAAAACTGGGCAGTTCAAAGATCGGAAATATGTTGATTGACTTGATGTTTGGTGATTTCTGCTGTAAAATGCAAAGGGAAGGTACAGATTTTGCCATCAACAGCATAAATCAGTCAACTCAATCTGCCTTTCAGGGGTCGGGTTGTGGTGATAGTGATGTAATGAAGGGGAATATTTTATTGGCAGATATTGGGCCTCTTAATACCAATCAAGCGTAGTTTGAATGCCTACGCTTATAATCCTACAGTGATTATCTTTATCATTGTAATGTCTCATGCCATAAACCACAAATCAAACTGGTTCAAGGACCATGACAATAAGTTTAGTGTACTGTTTTATTCCTTGCAACTAAACCTCGTGATTATGACATTGAGACCTAATGGGATTCCCAACCTTATATTGGGTCTTATAACCATTCTATAATGTTTTATAATCAGTATTGCCACATCAACTATTGCATTTTATTATCATCAAATTAACATCACAACTAGAAATTAATAGAAATTGATCATGATTCTAATTACAACAAACCTTTTCACTGTTAAGCCATACTCAAACACACTGTACTGTAGGTGGCCACAATTTAATTTAAGTATTGATTCTGTTTTTGTTTTGTACAGCCATAGAAATAATATGGGGGAACTTTGAAACTTAAGGTCTTGTAATTATGAATATTTTGAAATGATTATTGCAATAATTGTTTTAGCTCACAAATCTGTTTAATGGAGTACAATCAGAAGTACAATTTCTATAGATTTTTAAGGATGTGTGTGTATGTGTGTATGCATGTGTATATACATTACATTTACATCAATCATTCATAACAATTAACCACTGGCAAATGAAGTGATTTTCTCATTACCTTAATACCTGTCAAAGGGTGGGATAATGAATAATGCTGAACATCAAAGCAGTTGGCCTTGAGACAACCTATGCCTAAAAATATAACACACCAGGAAATGATAAATAGTATGAACTCTTATTTGTACCTATCATTGTTTCATTAAAACATACAACATCCTTAATGCACAAGGAGCACTAATGTTCAAATTTAATTAGGGTCTATTAGGGTATGAGGTGTCCAGTCATAAGGAATTAATGCACACATAGCTGTTGATAATAATTGCAGAAGTATCAGAGCAAGCCTTTGTTGGATGTTACAAAGATTACAAGCCAATTTTGATTTTTCTTCTTAGCTACTAATAGAAACTCAAAATGGCCATTTTCTGTTTAAATTCCCAGTCCTTTAGAGTTCAGACTGGCTCTTGAAACATTTAATATTAAATATAAAGAAATATTGATTATAGAAATGTATGCAGTGCTTACATTATTAAAAGGTCTAATGATCTAGTAAAACTACTAACAATAATTTAATTTTAGCTTTTGGGACAAAGCCCAAAAATTATATATTATATCCTAAAGCAATTACGATTGTATTTCAGCCAAATGTATGAAAGATACCAAATAAAAATATTAAATGCAATTAATGGGCCAGGAGAATTAGGACAACATTTGATTTATTTTAAATGCTAAATGTTCAGTCAAGGGTTTCATGAAAGATGATTTAAAAAACTTTTTTGGATGTGAGCAATACATCGCAGTATAGTGAAGCACGTAAGTGTCTTAGTTAAAAGAGAATAAATTTGGTAGGAATTATTTGTAATATGCATCTTCCCTCAGTGCTATCTTTTAACCGTTTTTAAATTCTACTTTGCCCAAAGGTACAAGTAGCCTAATTACATTGTCCAGTTAGATGGAACAAATCCATTTATATTCCTTATTTAGTCTCTATCTTAGTCAAGAGAACACTAATCAATATAAGCTGCCTCTTGACCACCAAAACCCAAACACTATATTGCTACAACTCTGAATATTTACTGTTTGAGGTCTTATTTTTCCTTTTCCTGGTCAAATTTAACATCCTGATATGGTAATCTTCTCACAGTTCTATGTAATAATAATAGCCATTATTTTTACACTTACAAATTATAGAATACTAAAATGCATAAATTATGCTCTGGAAATGTAAACGTCCACAATCCTTGTGTTTCTATGGAGAATTTTCCATAGCAACACAAGCCTCTTCCATTTTAACTCTTCAACGGCTTTATTATTATTTCTGTGCTCTCTCTGGGAGGTGCTTGAAGTAGAGTTTATTTGTTGTGTTCTCATGTCATATATGTGGCAACAGACCATAGAAAATATGTTGTATCTGCTGCTCGCCATGACTCATTCTATGTGGATATGAAATAAAATCAGAACTACAGACTGTTTCTCACACACAGCTCTCTGCAACACAGTCACTTTCTTTTTTTCATGCACAAATTTATCCTTTGTGCCAGTTTTGTTTCCCAGTTCGACTGCATCCTGCATCCATTTTAATGACAAATGTTAGCAATGGAGATATAATTCATATAACTAATTTCCAGAAATGAACTGTCTTAATAACAGTTGTAATGTTTTCTAGTCATTTTCTTCATTACTATCAATTATTAAACTACATAACAAAATAGCATTTTCCTAACAACAGTTGATTATGGCCAACTACCATATTTTATCATACTGTCATATTTTGAACTATACATGTGGTCAAAGCCATTTCAGTGCGATCTGAAGGACCTGTGTGCTGCCTGAGGCACTTTTCAAAACTTAGTGTTGCAAAATACATACCTTGAAAGGAATAATAAACTATTATAGTTTGCTGTAGGTGCAATATTTGTTCATTCAAACCCAAGTGTTGTGTTGTGAATATATATCTGAAAGGTTTTGTAGCTCATTCATTTTATTTGTATAGCGCTTTTAACAATTGACATAGTCTCAAAGATGCTTTACAGAAGAATAGAAACAGAATAAAAATGGTAAAGTTTAAAATTAAGTTACTGTTTATTGCAAGGAAAAACTCCCTGAGATGATATGATGAAGAAACCTTGAGAGGAACCAGGCTCAGAAGGGAAGCCATCCTCATTTAGGTGACACTGGACAGTAAATAATGTAAATGTAAATAATGCCCTGTCTTCATCGGTTTATAGTCAAGTGGAATTGGGAAGCAAAGAGCTCCTGAGGAACTAATAGGTCAGAGTTCATTATAGACTTAACACTAATTCCTTCAGTATTCAAATGTTTACTGATGAAGACCCGAGCACTAAGCTGACCAGTGCATTGACAGTTCAAAGACAGTGTTAGATCACAGAGCCTTTTTTTTAAGTGTTTTAATCTTAATGGCCACTAAGACAAACATAGGTCAAAAGGAATATGAGATAATATGCAACTGAAAGTTGTGCAGGTAACTTTGAAACATCTTTTCAGTTTGTTTAGTTTTGTAACACACCAGAAAATGATAATGCAACTGCAGTACAGCAGATGCCAAAACACTTACAATCCATTTTGTTCACACCTCAGCCAGTTAGCTTCACAGTGTTAATCTCTAAAAAAGACTTACTATCAGCCTCTAATAAGCTTTTGCTTCATCCTGTTAAAAAAAAAAAAATCCCAAACCAAAATGTCTTGACAGGCATTTCACAGGCAGCGTATGTCACTTACATTCTTAGACCTGCTGATTAATTATAATGCTCTGACACATCTTGTCTGTCTTGACTAATTCTGGAGCTTGGAGTAACTGCAATACAATGGGGAATTGCATAATATCAGCAGGTTAAAACAAGAGCTGAAATATCACAGAACATGTTAGAACATTCCTGATTTACCCTCATTTCAGATTTCTTGGGATAAGCTACAGATCAACTGCAGCACTGACCAGAACAGAGTGAATATACAGAGTGAATACTGAATATACATAAATGATGAATAAGGAAAGGTGACATAAGATTGATTTGTACTTATGTTATGTGTTTCTAGCAACTGTATGGCCTGGGTATTATTGTATTTTTCTAAATATGAGTATATGGATGGCTGGGCAATAAATGTTTCATATGTCATAATGTCATATGATGATTTAATATATTTTCTCTGCTGGGTCTTTGGGTGTGGGAGACCCTATGTGATTTTTCACAGTGAGTCACCACAAATCCTAGCTAGCTTTAGATTAAAAACCTGGAGTAGGTTGGTCTCAGTTAGATGGCACCTGACATACTATCTACGAAGCAAACGCCTCCACAACTCCCCCTCCCTGTGGTCTTCCAGCCATTTATTCACACTGTAATCACACTCATCACAATGTCTCTGTACACCTGAAACCTAGGCAACTGAAGGCTTAGACAGGTTATTTTTTTCTGTCACCTTCTTACCTCACCCTCTATCATGTTGTCTCATTTATTCTGTCTCATTTGTCTGGTATTCCAGACATTCATTGCTCAAATGACAATCTGTGGTCAGCCCACTCCCATTACCTAATTCAGGGAAAATGTCAAGATGGGGTGCAGAGCTGTGACTGTGCACTGTTATAGTTTCTCTTTTAGACCTCAAGCTTGGAATTGTGCACCTGGAATTGATTGCTTTACTAGGAGATTTATCACTGGGACTGCCTTGTAACAACTATTTTCTGTGTGGAGTTTTGCATGTTCTCCCAGCATCAGTTTGTGTTTTCCAAGGGCCATAAAGTTAGATGGAATGGTGAGTTAGAAAAATTCCCCAAGTGATGCTAATGCCACAAGTATTCTTGTATTGTATATGAGTTTATGCAATAATAATAATAATAATAATAATAATAATAATAATAATAATAATAATAATAATAATAATAATAATTTAATAATTTATCCATAGATCTGTAATACTGTTTTCACTGATAATGATTGTTGATGATTATTTTATTGATTCTTATTTGTTTTTAGTGCATATTTTACAAATTGTGTCATTGCATCATTAAGAAGTTTCCTTGAACCTGTACACTTCACATTATACTACAATGTTTAAGTTGAGAATGTGGGGTTGAGCCTCATGGATGATGGATATGAATATTTTCTTGTGAATTTTCTTAGGTCAATAATATAAATAATGCTTAATAAATAAATAAAGAAATAAAGAAGTTGGATAATTGTTTTGCTTTTGGTAAAAGTGGTATATCCACTTTTATCACATATCATATCATATCATATCATATCATATCACAGGCACCTACATTTGGTTTGATCATTGGATCCTGGCATATACTGTATAACCTACATAGTATGTATGTATGTATGTATGTATGTATGTATGTATGTATGTATGTATGTATGTATGTATGTATGTAAGTGTGTGTATGTATGTATGTGTGTATGTGTGTGTATGTATGTATGTGTGTATACTATACATAGTTGAAGGTCAACCACCAGAACACACACAATACACCAAGTAAATAATTGAAAAGTTAAATAACAATAAATAGAATAAAATACTAAAACTATTGAAATAATAATAAAATATTTCTCTGCATTTAAAAAGCCTGTTTTGCTTCACAGTGTCCAGAGGAAAAAAGTGAAAGGGGCTAAAAAAGAAAAAAGAGAGAAAGTAACTCTAAGATCTGAACTGTTTGAGCACCAATTAAAGGTAAGTTGGCATCATTGATGCCTACAAGTAGATGAAGCTCCCACATAGACAGCTGTTCTGAAATTTAACTGAATAAATGCTATGTCTTTCAATCCAGCAACAAGAAAAAATGTGATCACCCAGATCCTGAGACTTGCAGGTGGAAGGACCAGCTGGTATCCTGAAAATAGATAACAAGATAAAAGAATTCAGGTTATTAAAAGCTGCAGATATAGTATTGAAATATTTATCCAGACCCTTTCCATCTAGAACAGAATTTCTGAAGAAGACAGACTGGCTCTGCACAGTACCGAGGGTTGACAGGAATAAAATTCAAACAAATAGCTGCTAATTTTCTATGTTCTACTCACTTATTTAATTTTAATCAAGCTTAGGTGAGCATAAGCGGAGGAGGAATTTGTTCTGTCTGAACTCAATCCTTCGCCAGCTCTGACTCCTATAATTTGTCCTGGAAAACCCAACTTTAGAAAGAGGCATGCTAGACTTAAAATTGTCTAAAAAGTAAACGATGTAATGAAAAAGCAGGATCATGCATAATGATAAACTTAAAAATACAGGTAGGTCAAGTGAGTTTATAGAATAATACTCACATGGATATTTATATAGTGCATGTTTTTTTTGTTGAATAAAGAAGAAGCCATGAAATAAAGGAAACATAAGCGAGCTACTTGATGGAGGGCAAAAATAGAATTGACAGTAATTATTTAGCCTATTTAAAATGTTACATACTTTGTGTAGCCGAACGGAGCCGAACCATTCGCTGCAATATTATGGTTATGATATTGGCAGCTTCACTATTCAGTATCTTGACAGTGAGAAAGACTAATGAGTTGCAGTATATTGTAAAACCTTTAAACTACACAGCAATATATTATTATTGCCTGAACATTGATGCTGTAATGAGATTTATCATTTCCATTTTCTTCTTCATTTACTGAAAGTCCATGGAATGTGGGTTTCCAGAAGCCAGTGATTAATTCCATGTCAAGCTCAATGATAAAAGGATTACTCAAAGGATATTAGAAAGTTATGTGTGATCTCTGTTAATGTTCCATGCAGGCTAAATTAATGTTTATCCAAATAACAATTATTTACCTGAAGTTAACCTGGTCCAAAACTTAGCTTAATTTCTACCATCTAAATTAACTTATTTCTATAAATGTTATTTTGGGGAATTTAAAAAAATTAAGCTGTTTTGAAACTAAAATTCAACCAAACACAGCAATCCCCCTTCAACAACAAAAGCTAGAATGCCTTCCTAGATAGGAGACTGTTGCATTCAGTTGCAAGATAGGAAGCTGATCTGAATTGACAGCCAGTTACAGTTTCCTCCTTCACTTAATGCTGATAGTCACTGATGCCCTGTCCTAATGACTGTATATTTGTGGTCCACATCACATCGCATTTTCTCCCCTTTAAGTTGCTAAATCTTCTGTTACATTGGAAATTTCACACATTTCTATTTCAGCAAGTTACCATGCTAATGCTGCATTAGACTCAAAGTGTTCTAGAAGAGTAGCTATAAAGCTAAAATTGTAATACATCTTAATACTCAATACTGTGACCTTTACCAATATATACATGAATACCCAATAGTATACAATATAACAGTCAATGTTTAAATTCAAATAGGTCAACAGTAGTCTAAAATTGGTCTGATATAGCTAATATTTTGTTTATATGTCGAATCATTATTATCATAGAGCATAACTGTATTTTTCTGTGTTAGATGTGACTGGTAAGGCATTTGATTACATGGCAAATGCAGAAATTCACTTTTTTTGGTTTAAAATCTATAATCTAGGGTATATTGTCTCATAGGCACTGAATTATACTTGTGGCTTCATTTAAAAGTCTTTACTACATAGTACGCTTATGTGACACAGTAAGCTATGTGTTATATCATGAGTGCTACAGAAAAGAGAACAGTTAAATATGGAAACATTGGTATGCAAGAAACAGAGTTATAAACTACTGAAAGAGATAACCAGAATTATGTAGATTTGGAGATACATGCTTCCATTGATGTTAATATCCCATGGGCCATCTACACACCTAATCTTAGATCTAGTTTAGAAATTGTTTTTGATATGCTGGCTGGCTGTGAAAGAGAACTTATTCATTAGATAGCAATCTATTGCTTCTTCAAATGTTAATGAGAAAAACATTACAAATGCTTTGCCTCTTTATGGGTGGAGTTTAGTAAGAAAGCCAGAGAGCTTGACTAATCAGTACAAGTGGCTCAGGCTAATGTACATTTGTTGTCTGTTGGATAAATGCATCCGGTATGAAAGTGAAGAAGAAAGCAGAAATAAGTGGAAATTTAGACAAGTGAGCAAAAGGGCTTTATTTTTTGCATCCCAAGTAGAATTCAAAATATATGCCTCAGGTAACATATAACTAGCAAATGAATTAATATAAATTATCAATTTATATGATAAATGAAGTATATTGTCTAGGTTGCATATAAAAAAAGTTTTATATGCAGTGGTTAGTTTAATATATTAATGAATGGGTTACTTGTCAGACTTCCAGAGGGGAAGGAGCATCTGTAACCTTTACAGCCCAACTCTTTGGTGTTTCAAGAGCAACAGTTTCCAAATTTATGAATGTGTGTACAAAGCATGGCAGGACTTCAGGCAGGATTGTTGTGTATGAAGCCACCCGGAGACGGTCATGCCTTCTTCTGAACCAATGTTGTGTCAGTCAGCTGTATGGTCTGGTCTTTATCAGCACTCAGGTCTCTGCTGAATGCAGAACTCTCAAGGTTTCATCATCATACAGTATCATCTCAGGGAGTTTTTCTATACTTCTGTAAAGCTGCTTTGAGACCATGGGAAATTGTTAAAAGTGCTATACAAATAAATTGAATTGAATTCACTATATGTGTGTGTGTGTGTGTGTGTGTGTGTGTATGTGTGTGTGTGTGTGTGTGTGTGTGTGTGTGTGTGCTTTAAAAAAATCCCATTCCATAGCCATGGTCATTAATGGACTTTTTCCTCCTTTGTTTCCCATCTTCAGATGAGGCTTTCCTGTCAATTTTGGAGTGTGGCTCTGGGGACTGTCTGTTTAGCCACAAATACATTAGTGAGGAGAGGCATTAATGTTGACTTAGGATTGAGTCAGTGGTCTAGTTCATCCCAAAGGTTTTCAGTGGGGTTAAGCTCAGGACAACTAGAGTTCTTCCACATCAGCTTTAGCAGACCATTTCTCAATTGATCTTGCTTTATGTTCAGTGTCATTGACATGCTGGAACAGGCTTCCAAGTGATATCTTAGTGCTAAAGCATACAAATACATTCAAAACAACCAGACGCATATAAGGATGTGATGGACAGATGTCCACGTATGCTTTGATATGATTTGATCTTGTAAAATGTCAGGATAACTTAAAAGCCTTCTCCGATTGGCCAAATAAACAGTGCTATGCATTTTCTGTCTCACCTGGTTTTTAATAATAATTATTTCTATAACTACAGACATGACAACAGACTCTTCTACAATGCTGCAACTGCACCATAGTTTACATTAGTTTTACATTACATTACATTACATTACATCAACCAGTGAAGATTTTTCCATTTTGCTTAAACTCATGCATCTATCCCTCCTTGCCGTTCTCTCTTTACCTTGATACATGTAGTCAGTCTTCAGTGAAGATTTTAAATTACTGGATTTCAGTGATGAAAGATCTAAACGATCTAATTATATTATTCTATTTAAACCATGTTAAATATTCAGCTCATTGAACACTTGGTGTCATCTTTCATGCCCATTTTCATAACTTTTCATTTCCTCTCAGTTTTCCTTTATTAATTTACTATTCATTTTAATATCTATGTGCTTCTCACTACAACAAGCAACATTCAAATAGTTTCTTTTCCGAATGATAAGAGCTGATCAATTTTAATTACCCTGACTCTCTGTGTTGCTGATAGTAATGGGGATTTAGTAGACATGGTGGCCTTAGGGAACCACTTTACTGTGCTTATTTTACTTCATACACTGTTCCCCCAGCCACCCTCCTGTAATTCACTGTGCCATGCCTGGCAGACCAAAACTAAAATTCTGTTCATTTTAGAATAATTCAGTAGGGGATGGCTGAGTTAGAGTACATTTTATTGTACTATTTTTTCTGATTAGCCATGTGTGTATGTGAAGTCATGCATGAATTTGTGTATTTATACTCTTGTCCATTTATGGCACCAACACATCAGATCATTCTTGCAGAGGACACCCTGCTGCCACATGGGGGTTGTATGAAAGCATCAACATCTGTTGGAGATTGTATCACCCTGATGGAGATTAGAACACTGAATCATCAGAGGGTGCAAAAACATAGAATAAAAGTCATTTTTATTACAGTTCATGAAGGAAAACAACTGAGGATGATTTACGTCAAAGCCAAAAAGTATTACTAGTAATGGATCTTCCTATAGCTATCCCAAAGGTCATTTCTAGTATTTCCTGCATCACTTCCTTCATTGTTATTCCATTACACTCTAATAAATGGGTTTATTGCATTGTGCTAATAGAGGACTCTTGAGTGCATGGTGTAATTGACACTACTTGCTTTCCCTGCTTGCCTCTTGAGATCTTTTAATAATTTTACCATATACTTGCATCAACTCCACGTACCCATTATTTCTACAATATAAATATCTTACCTTTTTTTTTTGTATTGTCTGAACCTAAATATGTGCCCAATTTAGAGGGCCTAAATTGGGCACATGGCCTGCTGATGTGTAGTATAAATTCCAGAACGTTTATTGTTATAGTGCTGCTGTAGGAGGGAAGCGAGATCAGCCCCACACTTCAACGCAAGTGTCTATGCCATGGCAAATATTGTAAGCTACAGATTAACTGTATCACTGGCAGCAAACATGTATACTCAAGATATATCAATAACTGTGCCTCAGCTGCTAGTTTGCTCAGGAAGCTTTCACTGCAAGTTTTCATTTTAGACCTCAAAGCTGTGACTGAAATTGGGGAGATGGAAAGACTGCTGTAATCACAGGTCACAGGTGCACTTCTGTTACCCTAAGTGTAGAAATAAGCACCGTTTGGGTTGTGTACGTTTGATCCAGCATTGCTTTGGAATGCAGATGAATAAGGTCCAATGATCTGACATTACTGGTAGAGAGAGAGAGAGAAAGAGAGAGAGACAGAAACAAACACAGCGAGAGAGAGAGAGAGAGAGAGAGAGAGAGAGAGAGAGAGAGAGAGAGAGAGAGACACACAGAGAGAGACACAGAGACACAGAGAGAATGAGAGAAACAAGCACACACACAGAGAGAGAGAGAGAGAGAGAGAGAGAGAGAGAGAGAGAGAGAGAGAGAGAGAGAATGAGAGAAACAAGCAAACACACAGAGGGAGAGAGAGAGAGAGAGAGATAGAGAGCATCTCAGTCTCTGCAACAGAGCTCTGCTCTACAGACGCACTTGAACTGAAGTTTACGCACACAGACCATCAGTAAAACAGGTTGGATTTCCAGGCTACGTGTTTTTGAACATTTTTGAGATCTTCCTTTTGCAGTTTCTACAAATTGCGATTACTTATATAAATCTACAGAAGTGACGGACACGAGAGGGTGGCAGGATTGTCGCACAGTAATCACAGTAATCACTGAATGAAAATGCTTTGACGGCGGCGCACATCCGAGCATCGTTTCCCAGATGTTAGGACTGGAATGTGCATCGCTTTCTCCACATTGTCCTCGTTTTTGTTCAAACCCAGACGAGTGGTTTCTCATCGCAGCCTCACTTATGAGCACCTGTTGTGTGTCTTTACTGATGAGTTCATAAGAGCCGAGATTTTCCACAACAACCCAAAACCTACAGGTGAGTTTCCGCGTTAACGACTTTTATCTTTTTTTTTCCTTTGGGTATATTTAAGAGAAATGAAGTGCAACAGAATCACACAAAATCGCGTATTTCACAGTGAAGTTGCTAATCAAAAATGAATAATATTTGAAAGTCTTTGCTTCGTTTTCCGGTTGCGACATGAACCACGGAACCGTAAATAATACCAAGTCTTCAGCTGGCTAAAGCGCAGTGCAGTGCGTATTGGCTCGTGTCTCCCCTAAACCACGGAGTCAGTCTGATGTCAGAGAACAGCACACGAAAACATGGTTGAAATGCATCCCAAACATCACAACTGATTTCTTTTCTTTTCTTTTCTTTTTTTCTTTTTTTTTTTTTTTTTTTTTTTTTTTTTTTTTTTTTTTTTTTTTTTAGAAAATCTACAAGATATTCATGTGTTTAATTCCCTCCACCACCTCTAAATCAGATAACTCTGGAAGAGTTTCTATTAGTGTATACTACATTTTATCTCCTGACTATATACTAAAGGTGCAAGGGGATGTGCTGGTTGTGTTGTGTCCTCTCTTATTTTAAGAATTTTCATGCATTCTTGTTTTAGGTTTTCATGCATGTAATATATACATGTCTGCAGTCTTCTGGAGAAGCCAAGAGAACACCAGCTGCATCGGTTTAAGTAGCCTAGATGTAACACAAATATCTGATTACAGGCAAGTTCTTTATTTTGATCTTGTTTAGAAGGAACCACAAAAATGACAAATGTCACTAATCAATTTTTTCATAAATGAACTGCAATAATCACTTATGGATTGACATTAAGATTGAGATAAACTTACTGCTCTTAACATTTACTGGTTTTCTTGTTTGTTTAGTTATCTACTGTATGTATTTTTTTGGCTGCTGATTTTTACATTTACACTTTTATCTATCTCCCATTTTCACTTATAACAGGTCTTATTTTCTTTTCGACTTAAGAAATAGGCCCTAAATGGGATCTGATACACTATTGTGCATAATAAGGGCTGGACAGACTGATGATTTTACTATCATAGTGCTGAGCATCCAATAATACAGAATATGCATAATTCCTTTCCAATCAATTGCAGCTTATTTAGCAAAGGCAGTATGTGTGACAGCAACATGATGTACCCCACTCAGAGCTCTAATGTCATATTATATGTCATCTTGACTGATGACCGTAGAGCTGGTAATCATATATAGAGTTAGTGTAAGGACCAGAGAAAATCTAATTGACACTGGTCTTGTTCATAAACAGCATGCGCTTGACTTCCAGCAATCATATACAATCCAAGTGATTTATCAGATAATGTCCATTTAAGTCAAAACATCTGAGACACAATGCTTGTGTCAAATTGCTATTTCAAATTTAGCACCCAGGGATCATCCAGAATTTTTACTGACATTAAAAATACAAATCATTTTAGATGTTATTTTTTAACTAATATGGCCAAAATCATGTGCATACCAATCACACCCATATATGCTATTTGAATATCATTCCATTTTTAATCCCCATTTGCTGTTATAATAACCTCCACTCTTCTGGTAAGACTTTCCACTAAATATTGAAGTGTTTCTGTGGTGATTTGCTCATTCAGCCATAAGAGCATTAGTGAGATCAGGCAGATCAGTTAATGTCAGGCAAGAAGGCTGAACACATAGTCAGCATACAGATTCATCCAAAAGGTGTTCAGTAGGATTAAAATCAGGGCTTTGTGAAGACCACTCAAGTCTTCCAAATTTGTGGCAATAGTTTGTGGAATTCACACATTTGGATGTAATGGGCAGTATCTTTTGTCTTATACAGTAGTGTAGCAGTAGTGTATATTTTAATAAATCTGTTATATATGAATGGAAACGATTTAAATGGAAAAAAAAATAGTTTGATTATACTTTTGGATGTATTTCAGCAGCAAGATTATACTTTATAAGGTCACCCTAGAGAAAATGGTCAGTGCAAATAAAACAGTGTTTTTCTGACTGATCACCTTTATCCTTTAATATAATATTTCTATGTTAAGAGTGCTGTTTACTAGGATGTCCCAGACTAAAGGCCACAAGAGCTCACTGCACGATTTAATGAAAATGAAAGTGATGCAACATTCAATAACCTTTGCATTCAACAATTTGTAACCCAAACGGACACCTGTGATAGATTTCGTACCCACTTGTTTAGCCTTTAAACTCGGTTTGTCTTATTATTGCAGATTAAAAGGTTTCAGATATTTATAATTGATGCAGTTATCTCAGTTACTTCTCATTACAGTTGTAATGATTCACACTGCTTGGCAATTGAATATCTGTCATGCATTTACATTTTTGGTAAATTGCACACAAACCATTCACAGTCAAACCTCATTGGATTTTTGGCTGTAGACACGTTGGACTTGTGTAAATTGAGCATGAAATGAAAAATGGTACATCCATGCCAGTCTTCCCAGTAAGCAGTGAGGAAAATGGAAGATGAGGAATGAAATAGAATGAATAAACACATGAATAAACATGCTCATTAAGAAATAAGCTAAAATTATTAAAATTATTATTTATTTTAAATTTTCTTGTATTTACCCAATCACCTAAGCAGTTAATAACTTATTAACCCATGTGTGTATCATTGCACATAGTAACTAAAGCAGTCTATACAGTAGCTTTGAATCAAGCTCCACATTTTGTAGATTTCATAAAAAAACACATTTCCATAAAAAAACAAAAAAAAACAAAAAACAAAACCGCAAACACAAAGTGCTTCTTTTGAGAATTAGACTGTTATTCAAGCCTGAGAGTGAACCATAATGGGTTCATGTGTAGAGCTAATGACAACACTAAAAGCTGTTCGTCTTTAATGTACTATCCCAACCCTCAATGCCCGCAATCCATTGAGTTGTCCTCCTGCATTTGCTTCTGAAATCAAGTCAGTTTTTACTGTCTACTCCCCATGTACAGTGATACATTAGGATGAAGTTGTTAAGACAAAGTGCAATCAGTGCAACAAGTGTAATGAGTCATGTTCAAAACTAAAGCTTTAGTTGAGCGATAAGTGTAGGACAATACAATAAAAGCACAGTACACACTGCACACTACACAGACAAAAGCAGCAGAATCAGGGTAAACTCGACAGCATAATTAGACAAAACGGAGCAGACTAACTGTGCAAATTGCATGTAATTGTCAGGTTTAATATGCCTTGTCTCTTCTCTACACTCAAATCCTTTCCATATAAACTCGCTCCTCTTTATGCAGCCTCGGTGTGACATGGCCTAGCAGCGATGTCCCAGCTGTATTACCGCCGTACTGATAACTCCTCATATCGAGACCGCATCCCACTTCGGATTGTGCGGGCTGAGTCAGAACTGTCTCCCCTAGAGAAGGCCTACCTGAATGCCGTAGAAAAGGGTGACTATGCCAGTGTGAAGCAAGCTCTTGAGGAGGCTGAGATCTACTTCAAAATCAACATCAACTGCATTGACCCGCTTGGTCGCACAGCCCTGTTAATCGGCATTGAGAATGAGAACCTGGAGATCATTGAACTCTTGCTCAGTTTTAACGTATATGTGGGTGATGCACTGCTCCATGCCATACGCAAAGAGGTTGTGGGTGCTGTGGAACTACTGCTCAACCACAAGAAGCCCAGTGGGGGCATGCAGGTAGGAACGACACATGACAAAATAATGTCTGTTTATCTGAACAAGGTCTATAAAGTTGTGTGACCTCTCTTGAAGGACAGCCTCATTATTAGGGAACTTTATGTTCCGTCATTCTACTTGAAGATTCTCTTTGTTTCGCATATCCTCACAATGTTCCACGTTATCTCCTAAACAAAGTTTTTCACACATAATCTGAAAGGAACACAGTGTAAATTTGAATGTTATGAGACATCCTGTTTTAACTTGCTTCAGCTGTATTCCTAGAATTATGGAGCCTGATACCAAAAAAATCCAAGAGAGCATTTCTTCTTCTTCCTCATTCGTCTAATCTAATCTTTTTCATAGCTCTGTTCTGACATTTAGCCACTGCTAGCCCCTTTACATAAATAGAATAGGCAATAAAACCCAATGGCCCTGAAAGGTTGTCTAAATTGATAACCATGTTATCCACTATCGTTGCAATGCAGAACATATTTTTTTATATTAAGAAGCTGCCTGCCGGCAAATGCATCAAATCTATCTTCTTGAGGCTGGAGGTGAGCATATTGTTTGCTCGACTTCTTTTGAGCTCAGAGGAATTATATATTTCTTCAGCAACATATTTGTCACAAATTTGAATGCAAAAGAACTTGAATCGTGAGTGCAGTGACACTAAAATTCAGATCCATTATCCAAGTTTTTTATTCTATTCACTTTGCCTGCAGCTTCATCATGTTCTGCAATAAATCTGAGAATTGTCACGCTACTAGATTTAGGTTGTCTTCTTGTTGTCTGATTAAAGATGGCTTGGCAAGGTAAATACTGAAATAGCTCTGACAAACCGCCTGACACCCCAGCTTCACACATGCAATCCGTTTCTGACACCTCCGGATGTAAAATCTCAGGCAATTAAACACAGCAGGGTTTCTCACTAGTAATGTGGTGCCTTCACTTCCTAATAATGAAAGTTGCTGTGTGGAATAAAGATGCAATACCATTATTTTGCTTCAGCATTTTTTATATTATTGTGATATGCAAATTAACTCCTATTACACTAAATCAATGGTGGTTTTACAAAAACAGTATGTTATGACCATGTTCACTAATTAATACACATTTCATATATAACCATTTTATTATAATGGGTTATATCTTCAAGTTAAAGAATTCAGGTATGGTAATAATTACATTATTCCAATTTTTCACTCAGGTGCCTCCTATTCTGCTAGACAAACAGTTCTCTGACTTCACCCCTGATATAACACCCATTATTCTGGCTGCTCACACCAACAACTATGAAATCATCAAGCTTCTGGTGCAAAAGGGCGTCTCGGTACCCCAGCCACATGAGGTGCGCTGCAATTGTGTGGAGTGTGTATCCGGCTCAGATGTGGATAGCCTGCGCCAATCACGTTCCCGTCTTAACATCTATCGTGCACTGTCCAGCCCATCACTGATCGCCCTGTCCAGCGAGGACCCGTTCCTCACAGCGTTCCGCCTCAGCTGGGAGCTACAGGAGCTCAGCAAGGTGGAGAACGAGTTCAAGGCTGAGTATGAGGAGTTGTCACACCAGTGCAAACAATTTGCCAAGGACCTGCTGGACCAGACACGCAGTTCCCGAGAGCTGGAGCTCATCCTCAATTACAGAGATGACATAAATCTTCTGGAGGATGAGGTCAACAACACTGATCTTGCCAGGCTCAAACTAGCTATCAAGTATCATCAGAAGGAGGTAAGATAAATCTTTATTTTTTTACTAAAAAGTTTTGCTGAAAGTGCAGTATATACTATATCTGATCTAAAACCAGAGTGTCTATAATATAAAAATCTATAGAAATTTTGTTTAGATTCATTAATTGAATGTATAACAAGAACCAGTATCTGATTTTTATACCAAAAAACTCAAAATGTTTCAGGTGCACATTTCTAGCGCATTTTGAAATGCTTTGTATTGTTCTGAAAGGATTTGTGCATCTTCTATAAATATTACCTGCTGGTATTAGATAAAATGAAAATGACATATAATGGTAATTGAATCCAATATAGCTTATTGGTAATGGAGCCTCATTCAAAGAACACAACTCAGTAGATAATACCTCCTGTTCTGTCCACTGCTCAGCAATGAATGTCTTACTGATTTTATAGCTATTTGGCCACTCAGGGACATGCATTACTGTGATTTTTAAAGCGTTAAGGGGGATTTAAGCTCTCTGCTTCACATTATACCTAAGAACACCCTTACCCCAGCAAAATCACTGTAACGCATGTCCTTGAGCAGCCAAATTGCCATAAAATCAAAAGACATGGACAGTCGGCAAGACATCCACTGCTAAGTAGAACAGGAGCTCTTAACTTGGCTTATAGTGTGTCAATCATAATCTACTGCTCATTTCTTTGTACATTTCTTACTACACCCTTCTTTCATCTCTTAAATTTTAGTCCTGTTACATGAAATCTCCAGGGCTGTCAAGTGTCACACATTGAGAGTGACAGTCACGCATTTTGGTCTTTTCTCATGCTCTCCTGCCACACATTGTATTTCTCATGCAGAAAAACTTTTTTACTATTTATCATATATTTAATATGCCGCAGTGCCCAAATGTATCAGTCCGCACCGCTGTCTCTATGGAACCGGGCAGGAATCAAGCGCGTCTCCCCTGGAGTTCTTAGTCGAGCCTGACACTTACTGTATCAGCCAATCAAAAAAAAAGGCTACACAATAGCCAATCAGAAAATAGCACTATTGTATATGGGTAAGATTACAACCAATGGAAAAAAAAAAACATATTCATTAGCGAGGGTATTTTCGATGGTCGGTTTGAACAAAACATCAACACAAAACAGCTTGTCTCTGGACGGGACATTGTCCTCAATCATGACCCTAAAAATGTCTGGGCTTGAGCCGAACTGTTTTAAATGGGAGCAACATTACAAATGATAAAGGAGTCCAAAAAGGCAACAAACACTTAAAATAAACAACACCAGTCATAATCTCTCTCTCTCTCTCTCTCTCTCTCTCTCTCTCTCTCTCTCTCTCTCTCTCTCTCTCTCTCTCTCTCTCTCTCACACACACACACACACACACACAAATTAATAAATGTAAATTAAACAATTACTTTGTATTTGGTTAAATTGTGGTCAGTGATCCTTACCAAACAAAACAACTCTTCGATTTTTTTTTAAATTTATTTTTATTATTTTTTTTTAATATATATTCAAGCTTGCCTGTCTTCAAAACTTGAGAGCCCTGCATTTCTAATGATACAGCTAACAGGCATCAATGTATTCTACTTACGGTCTTCTGTAGCTCTTCAATGCTCTTGAAGTCCATACAGTTATTTTACATGAATCTATATCACCCCCTTCTGCACAACACACACACTGCAACCTTGGGATCCAGCATAATGACCTTTGGTAATAACCTTAGACAGAACTAAGAGAAATGTTTGCTAAATTTACAGAGAGTACTCAGAGATTACGTATGGCATGAACCTAGCACCGGATCTGCTCATTCAATTTTATTTCAAACAACACATTTATACTTTGTTCCTTTGCCGTCATTATTCAGAGTTTGTGTAAATAAATAATTAGCCACTCTGCTAAATCAAAAACACACCCACCCACACACACACACCACACGTGCACACGCACACACACATGCGCACACACACACACACACACACACACACCACACGTGCACACGCACACACACACATGCTCACACACACACACAGACACACACACACACACACACACACACACACTAAACCTAGTTTAAATCTTACAGCTGCTAAGAATCTTCAGTTGAATAAATTATACCTGCCAATGATTATCTCTATAAATATGATGTCTATATGACAATTATGCTTTCTCCCTTAACACTTTATTCAGCTTAACCCAATAAACATGGTTCATTACCTTTTGTTAAAAACTCTCATCATAATCACTGAGGCTTATAAAACTAGCATTAACTTAGAGCCCTATCAGTCAGGCATGCTGAGCTGTGCTAATATCAGATGCGGCAGAACAACGAAGCTGTCGCAAGATCAGCGCACAATCTCTGTTACCATGGGAACAACGATTACTAGAGATCCCTACCAAACACCCCCCTGGAAAAAGCATAAGTATTTACTTGTTCAGGCAGCCACTGGCAAGGAAAAGCTGGCAGCTGAATGCTCACCTGAGACAAGTTAATCTTGAGATTATCATCTTCATTGACACAATTTAAACAGAGAATTTCTCTCTCTCTCTCTCTCTCTCTCTCTCTCTCTCTCTCTCTCTCTCTCTCTCTGTTTAAGCGAATCAAATGTCTTACTGCAGTATTGCACAGTTCATTCAATAAATATAAATTTCTTTTAAATTTAATTTCATTTTAGCAGTCAGTTCAGCCACCATGAGAATCTCCTCCTGTTTGTTTATTTGAATTTGTTGTTTTGGAGTCACTTCAGAAAAGTGTGTTTAAAAAGATATACACAAATTCTGTAAACACTGCACTTGAATGCCGTGCAAACATGAAAGAAAGTGTGAAGGTGCCACTTTAAACACTCCATGAGGTAATAATAGTATTACCATTTCTCCTACTGTAACAACTGCTACTATAATAATAATAATAATAATAATAATAATAATAATAATAATAATAATAATAATAATAATTAAAGCTGCAAGCAGCATTTCCCGGGTTCAAGCGTTTAAGGCCTTTAGGGAGTTTAAGGCCTTAAAGGATTTTCACATACACAAAGTGACAAATAAACAAAGTCATATCGGTGAGTCTACAATCCTCGTGCGAAGCAAAACGAAGTATGAAAACATACTTGGCAATAAAGACCATTCTGATTCTGATTCTGATTCTGAGACTTTGCCTTACGAGTCAGCACAAAATTGGGTTTTTGGACCTATGGGCACAAACGCGTTTTGGGGCACTGAAGTGCCCCAAATTGTCCGATTCCACTGAGATTTTGGCCCTGAGTAACTGTGACCAGTACTACCATCTGACGAACTTTGAGCTCTCTAGGCCTTACGGTTTGGGCTACACGACCGTTTCTAGGGCGGAATAATAATAATAATAATAATAATAATAATAATAATAATAATAAAAATCCTAACAAAAACAATAGGTTTCCAGCGCTTCGTGCTTGAACCCTAATTACAGAAACAAATAATTACTGAAAGGAGCCATTGTACAAGCCTGGGAAAGCATCAAAAAAGAAGAATGCAACAGTTATGTCAATGGATTGCTGGCTCAGGTGTCTCAAGCAAGACTTGGTGTGTGTGTGTGTGTGTGTGTGTGTGTGTGTGTGTGTGTGTATGTATGTGTGTGTGTGTGTATGTGTGTGTGTGTGTGTGTGTGTGTGTGGAGCAAGATCAATGTTATGGTTAGGTGTTGGCTTAACTTTATTCAAATAAAATATTCACAATCATTTACATGACAGTGGAATTACCTCACTAAGATAATAAATCCAACATGTATGTGTCAGAATGTCCACGTTTTGCCTTTCTGCACTCTGTCACAGACACTCTTGCCAATAGTAATAATAAACAGCATAGTTCCATAGTTCCAGAATCTACTCGACCCTGGGAGCAGACTAACATGGCACAGTTCACAAATTCCATTACATCAATCAAAGTTACATCCAACAAACAAAACAGTGAAATCTGTAATTTTTTTATTAACACGGTGAAAGCTACATTGTGAAAATCCTGTGACTTTTTTCAAATAGTGTTTACATTTAAGTGGAGAGGGCTTATGTCCTTTGAAATTCTTATATTTAGTCCTATTCATAAACAGTTAACAACACAAGTACGTGAGTACGTGTATCTAAGAGCACTGATTGAGCAGTGAGTGATGACCTGTCAGGTTGTCATGATGTAATTAGTCATATCAGCATTGGCTCATGTGCTGCACAGATGACTGCAAAAAAAAGTGTAGAAAGCTGATCCAGCAATTTGAATTTCATGCCATCTGATCAAAAACAGAATTATGAATCTGGAGTCGCTGGGAGTTCTTTTATCTCTTGAAATCTGCTTTTGAAATGTCATTTGGTTTTCATTACCCATACTGCAGGGATTACAGGGCTTTGCTCTTATAACTGGCAAAAACTACAAGAGTTTTAATGGTCTAAAGCTTAATCTTCAGGGTCTAAGTGATAATCTAATATATTTTAGATTGCAAAAAATAGTCTCATGAGAATCTTTGTGCAATGTGTTTTCCATTTTCTTCCCTTTCAAAAAAGAAGCTTTTCAAAATGTTCTTTTAGTACTGTAAGTAAAAGATACCAATTTCTTTGCTTTACTAAAATCTATAACAATACAATACTGTACAGTCACATTTAGTTGGACTTTAAATTACTTAAAAAAGAATGTTTGTTTTTTCCCCCCTCTGATTGCTTAGTTTGTAGCACAGCCAAACTGTCAGCAGCTCCTAGCATCCCGCTGGTATGATGAGTTTCCTGGCTGGAGGAGACGTCACTGGGTTGGCAAATTCGTCACATGCATTTTCATCGGCCTCCTCTTTCCTCTGTTCTCCATCTTCTATTTGATAGCCCCCAAGAGCCACTTTGGTCTTTTTATTCGCAAACCCTTCATCAAGTTCATCTGCCACACTGCCTCCTACCTGACCTTCCTCTTCCTCCTTCTTCTGGCCTCCCAGCATGTGGTCACCACTGAGTCGGATCGTCAGGGTCCAGCTCCCACCACTGTGGAATGGATGATACTGCCTTGGGTGCTTGGTAACTCATAAAATACTTTAGTTAAATATATCTAGAGAATACAAAATAAAAATACAGATTTCTGGCACAGAGTAGCACAATGGGCAAAGCTGTTAAAATAAGTGGGAAGAAATACAGATCAAGTGTTAGAAACATGAAATGCATGTGATGTATTGGGAGCTGCAGAATTGCTAGTCATTTTTAATTGCATTGCTTATAGGCTTTATCTGGGCTGAGATCAAACAGATGTGGGATGGAGGCTTTCAGGATTATGTCCATGACTGGTGGAACCTCATGGATTTTGTCATGAATTCTCTCTATTTAGCCACTATCTCTCTAAAGATTGTAGCTTATACAAAGGTAAGATAATAAATAATTGATATCTGTGCTATACAAAGTCACCACTACGTACATCCACCAAAAGATTATTGCTGTCTTTTTGTTCTCTCCAGTATAGTGACTTTAAACCTAGGAATGATTGGGAGATGTCGCATCCTACCCTGGTGGCAGAAGCATTATTTGCCATAGCAAACATCTTCAGTTCTCTGCGCCTAATTTCACTCTTCACAGCTAACTCCCACCTGGGTCCTCTGCAAATTTCTCTGGGCCGCATGCTCCTGGACATCCTTAAATTCCTCTTCATCTACTGTTTGGTGCTTTTAGCCTTCGCAAATGGCCTCAACCAGCTATATTTCTATTATGAGACCGATGCTTCAAACAAGACAGGGAACTGCAAGGGTATTCGTTGTGTACAGCAGAATAACGCATTCTCTACGTGAGTCATTGCAGATCTTAATCTGGGCTCCATTCTTGTAGGGAATCAATCTCTGTTTTATTGAAATTATTTGTGCTTTTACAGGTTATTTGAAACCCTCCAGTCTTTGTTCTGGTCCATATTTGGCCTCATTAGTCTGTATGTGACCAATGTTGACCCAGAACACCAGTTCACAGAATTTGTTGGAGCCACAATGTTTGGAACCTATAACATTATTTCCTTGGTTGTGCTTCTCAACATGTTGATTGCCATGATGAACAATTCCTATCAACATATCGCTGTGAGTCTTATGTTTTCTTTTTCCTGTCAGACATAGTAGTCTATATACATATATATATATATATATATATATATATATATATATTTATATGCAGACACAAATATAGCTTTGTATTATTTATTGTTATAAAACTGCACGAGTCTAATGTTTATGGGTGTAGCCCAATTGTATTCCTGTTTTCATGGTCAGGAATGAATGCATCCATAATGACATGGCTGAAGCTGCTCAGCAAGGGTTGTAACAATAAAAATCTGCTGCCAGAGCGAGCTTTTCAAACCCTCTTTAGTTCAAAATGCACTGATTACCACCCATCGAGATTTCTTTTAGAGCAGTCACAAGGACAGATCGTTTTTCTGGAAACAATGGTTTCAAAAATCCTGTCCAATTTTTTAGAACCTAATTTTGCACATGTGGCTACCTATTTTATCCAATTCAAAGCAAAGAACTGAGATGTGTGTATTAATGTGAACCAGGCCTGTGATGTGTCATTACATAAATATCATCTAAATTTTCTGCAGTTATTATACAAGCAGAGTAAGATCACCACCTTTTTTAGAGTTGTACCAACAACCAGCCATCAACAACAGATTCAACAAACAATAGAATGTTTTAGACTGGAAAAATAAATCACCAGTTAAAGATATCTGACCACATACCCTATACAGCCTAAATTTCTGAACACCGTAGTGTATTTCTGTACACCAAACCTGGATAATTCCCCAAACCAATTGCTTTTTAAACTTCTCCATGTAATCTCTACTGTATGTTATCCTATGTTCTGTGATCTGTGAAGCTATCTGGGAGTTTCCGTCTACATTTGGGCTTAAATGTAACATCTTCTAAATACTCTATTGCAACCTATTTCCATTCTTTCTCTTGTTTTCATGCCTCCTATTCTCAACTATGGAAACATATTTGGATACCGAAATATGACAGTGCATCGTCCACAAACTCCCCTCTTTTCAGTCCCAGAAACTGTTCACAGCAAATGAGAGAGTAAAACACTCTTCAGTCAAGTCTTCAAAATATTGCACTACATTTATAACAGACAGTAACTTTTACAGAAATTGAATTCATACTGGTTTGTTCGGAACTTGTTTCCTCAGTTCAACCTCAGAAGTGCCTAAACTTATTCAACAGTATTTTTCACACAGCCTGATCCAGTGTGTCCTGTCACTTATTCAATATCCTACATAGTAAGGTGTAGAATTTCATGAATTGATTTCATAAATCTTTCTAATCACTCCCCTTGGGTTTCCAGATGATGCACAAATAGCATCTTTAGATGGTGTAAGGTTCCTACTATCCCAGCTCAATAGTAAATCATCCATGTTTTTTATATAAGAAACCACTCATGCGTGGCCACTGGGGTCTAGAGACAGTAGATTGGTTTCATCACTCTGCTCAAGGAAAGGTTTCATTTTTAAGGCATGATGCCTCTGATGTTTTATATATGACCACTGATTCCAAACCTGCTTCTTGCATTGGTGAGACTTAAAAGTGGTCCTGGTCACTCATGTATTTCAGGTTATGAATCATTATACATTTGCACGGTGCTTTTATGACTAAGTGCTGTACTGTGCTCTCAGTCACCTGATTCTTTCATTCATTACATTTAGTGTATAACCACTTCAGAAACTCTTCTTTGCAAAGTCCTCACACTGAAGCCTCTCTTCCTTGTAACTTGCACTGAAGCTTCTCCAGCTCTTTACATTGTTTGCATTAAGGCTTCCCCTGCGCTTTTCAAGGACTGTGCCTACTCCTTTCTAGCTTCAAGGAATCCATCACTCCATCTTGTTTTCTTAATGGAAGTTATCATTGCACATGTTTGTGCTAACAAGGCATCTCATTTTTCTCTTGTTCCACAGGCTCTGCATGCCCAATGCATGTCCACTCTGAAATCACTGGTCATTCAGATTTTTGAATACCAGATGCATTTGTGGGCCTGCTGGCATGCAGAGTCCAAATCTTCTTTACCAAAAATGTATATAGACAGCCTTCAAGAATTATTAGCAAAAATAACAATGTATTATGTTATATATTCAGATATGTGAGGATATTGCATATACTTTTATTTAAACATGTTTACATAAACATTATATTTACCATTAGCACTTGATATATGTACAGTACACCACCAAATATGACCTAGTATGAATTATCTTGGGTGTACTGTAGGCAAATGGTGCAAAAATATGCTACTTAATTAGTAAGCAGTTTCAACTAGAAAATGTACAGTGCTAAAGTGTGCTTAGCATGATATCCTGAATATTTATTTGTCTTGTGTTTCACATTTTACCCGTTTCTGTCTTTTTCCATAAATGATCCTCTCTTTGGTTACTTCATAGGACCATGCTGACATTGAGTGGAAGTTTGCTCGAACTAAGCTGTGGATGAGCTATTTTGAAGAGGGAGGCACTTTGCCTCCTCCATTTAATATAATCCCCAGCCCTAAGTCTGCATGGTACCTGATCAGGTGGATCAAGAAGCACATATGCAAGAGGACAACAGCAGAGAGAACTGAGACTTTTGGGTCAATTAGCGTAAGACTTTATCTTATATTTTTTCTATTTTGCTAAATTTCGAATCTTTATTGTTATGTTTTTGATCATAGCACATGAAAGCAATACAGACTTATTGTGGTAAATAAAATGTTAAAGAATTTTAAGCATGATTCTTCTGTACTAACATCAATGCTGGGAGCCTCATTGCTTTAAAACAGAGCAAACCAGAGTCTGTGAAAGTGTGGTTAAGTCAATAGTCAAGCCATTTCCATCCTCCCACAGAGGAGAGCTGCAAAGAATGTCCACATCAATCACCAGTATCAGGTAATGATGACTTTTTTGAATACCAATTATTTCTCTCTGCATTTGTGCTATATATCAAATCCCCAGATGACTTACTGTTGTGAATATAGTCCCCTTTCATCTCTTATGTCATATATCATCTTGTGCATTTCCCACTCTTTTCTCTAATCTTGGTACTACAGATGTGTTTAATGCTCTGTTAGACTAGTTAGATTAATCCAAAGTCCTACAGACTGATCTCTTATTGATGGCTATTGGCCTTATCTTTTCTTGCTTGGTGTTTTTGCAGGAGGTTCTGCGAAACTTGGTGAAGCGGTATGTGGCTGCAATGATCAGAGACGCCAAGACAGAAGAAGGCCTAACAGAAGAGAACTTCAAGGTAACCAGATCTTTTTTATAGTATCTATGTGATGCAGTTACAATTGAATAAATCATGTCTCATATTTTACAGGAGCTAAAGCAGGACATTTCTAGTTTCCGATATGAAGTTTTAGGAATGATGAAAGGAAATAAACCAGGACTACAGACTTCTAAGGGAAGTACAGGGGCCTCAAACATGGCCTATTCTGACCATCCTATGAAGTGTTCAACAGCTCCTACTGGAGAACAACTGAAGAGCAAGCTAAAACTTTTCAGCGTTACTGCAGCTATTCTTCAACAAAATTCAAAAGCAAATACAAAGAATACAGAACACAGCCTTGCTAATGGGTCTATCCCTACACCATCAGAAATTACTTCATGCAACAGGACAACAAGTGATATCTCTGGATTGTATCACCAAATCCGGCATAGGGGGACAACCGATCCTGGCAGGATTTATTCTGTGTGTGAAGAGGTTGGGGAGTCAGATACAGAGGAACTGGTGGAGAATAACAAGAATAACAAAACCTCTGAGTCACTTATGAACAAGTCCATTGAAAATGAAATTGATGAGAGCAGTAGTAAGACAAATGAAGTGCAAAAATTGACAGAGGAAGGAAATAGAATTTCTGACATACCATGTATATGTTACGAAGATGGGAATGATGATAATACTGAAAATTATGAAGAAATCAGCAGATTATAGTAGCATATAACCACTATGTGAGGGACAATCAGACACCAGTTATGCCAAACTGTAGTAGTTTCTTTAGGAATCAACTTGTCTAAACTGTTACAGATTTCCATTCTTCACCAAGACCATAAATAGTAATCCCATAAAATCTTAACCATTTTAACTATATTCCATATACAGATTGCCCGAATAATCAATATTGTGCAAGGACATGCCCTGACTTGCCCTACTTGCTTGTTTTCTGTTAGACTCAGGAATGACTTTAAACTTTGGGAGTGTTCTAGGGATTGGAAGCTATGTCCTCAAGAGGATATGCTGCCAGTTATTTTTGTCCACTAATACCTGGTCAGTACCTTGGTATCCATATCTTAGAAAGCTTTTTCATCAATATTCTACTAGCTCAAATGCTCCTCACAATAGAATAAAATTGAAGGTGCAATAAGAGAAATCTATGACAGAAGACTGTCCTGGTAAAGCTTTTATTAGTTTTTTTTAAAGAGAAATCTGCATAATATCCACTGGCAAATCTATGAGCCTTTAGGGCAAAATAAAACATCTTCACAGGTTTTTAGGATGGCTGCCTGAAGCTGACCAATACCAGTTCACCACCCTGAAATTTCTCATGAAAAAGCAATAGCTCCATGAAAAGGAATTGCACTGTTTGATTTACCAGCTGATGCTAACTTTGGGATGTATTCAGAGTTGAATTAAGCATGGCAATAAAAGGTTAAATAATAATAATTATAACAGTATAAAAAAATCATATCATATTCCCTGAATTTTAAATTTCATTACATACATAGATCAACGTTTCTTATTTAGATAATACAGCACTTCTCTAGAGGACTAAAATGTATATGGCATGATGGGAAAAATAACTACTTAAAATCTGAAGGATATGAGCTTTTGGTTGTACTATACTATTCCTCCATTGTCCATCAATCTTACAGTTGGGGGTGTATTGTCCCAAACTGCACAAATAGTAATAACACTTGTGATTTGATGGCATACTGTGTAGTATGTGTAGCATAACATCCAGTTGTATTTACAATAATTAAAATCAAAGGTTTGTTGAGTACATCAGTGTTGTCACTGTTATAGTTACTGTACTGAGTGCCAGATGATGAAAACTCTCAGCAAGATATGATCTTTTAGTGTCAATCAGCTGTTTAGCCCTACTATAGCATGTGGTATAATAAACAGCCTAAAATCTACAGAAATAGTCACATAACATTAGATAACTAGCTACAATTTGGTTGAAGCAATGTTTGAAGTGTTCTGCTGTAATTTCACAGCATGTTTTCCAGACTGTGTCCTCTGTGTTGTTTTCTAGCATTTCAAAACCATTTGTCATAAACTGTTAGCATACTTGCTAAAACTGTTGCCAGAGTATAAAAATACAAGCAGTCACAACACACAAACACCCCGTAATAGTCCCAACCCACAATCCTTCCAGAGTTCTCTAGCTCAGCCAACATCTCAAATCGTTGCAATATAAACACAAAGGTAACATAATCACAAAGGTTACAAGAGTAACTCTGATCACTGTCATCTATCATTCACAAGTTCACATATTAGAGAATAAATTAGAATCATAAAAAAGCTAAAATTCCATCAGGAATGAATTTCTTCATCTTAAAATGTAGTATTGGATTCTCACCCTCAGGCTTTGTTTAGCCTCTCATGCACATAGTTTATTGTACAATAATTGGATTTGCTTGATCAAGTTTTATTTTTGTCAACGGGCAGCCAAATAATTTGGTAAATAAATTATCTCCATGGATAAATAATATTTATTGTAAATAATATTTAGTCTAATATAAATTGCAAATACAGTTACCCTACAATTTACCCTACTATAAAGTGTTACTAAACCAAAAGTGTTAAAAAAAATCTGGCAACCTTGGAGGTAGGTGAATTCCTTAATCTGATTGAGTTGAAAAAGTCAAAAACTTGATGAAGATGGTTCTGAAAGTGCAGAGTTTTTTTTTTATTAGAAACAGTGACATCAATTTTGAACATAATATTCAGACTTAAGTGGCCAACTCTGAATACAACCCTTGTTTCATTAGCTGAGAGATTTGATGTCTTCATGCAGCCTATTGTAGTATATTACATGTAGTTATTACTATGCAAATATTTCATTTACTTTACAGAGGGTTACCAATCTTGGACACTCGTGATGAAGAATGGAGGAATGAGAGTATTGGAAATTCCTGTATTCAAAAGTTATATCATGTTATTGGCTAGGCAGCCACATTTATATGTGGTATATATGCCCAACTTCAGTATCATGTAGCCTTTATATCATATCTTTTTATCTATTCAACTTGTCATACTGAAAATCTGTCATGTATACACTGTATAATTATTTAAAATCATTCTATACATTTCAAACTAAATAACTACATCACAAGTTTAAACTAAAAAGGTACTGAATAACATTTTGAATCTGAGCGGTCTGTAAGTCTATCATGTGAGCATAATGAACAGTGCATACATGTTTGTTTAAGGGGCCAGTGCTGTATGCTGAATATAAAAAAGTGAAAATAAATAAACTAACTACCTTACATATTACTTTACTTATTATTATTATTATTATTATTATTATTATTATTATTATTATTATTATTATTATTATTATAATTATTATTATTATTATTATTATTATTATTATTATTATTATTATTATTATTATTATTATTATAAATGACATTGTGGAACCTGCTCTGTATCTTCATACAAAAATGGACAGATCCATTAGTTGATTCAAGATTAATTATTAGAAAATTATTGTGATCCTTGTCATAGGATATACATCGAGATTAGACTGTAAGGGGCTCTGGCAAGTATAGCTTTGTTAGCATAAGAGTGGACATTTCTTGTAGAGCCAGAAAGTAGCACAGACCTGAGAGCACCTTAGTACATCAAGCATTCCTCCACTTCACCTCGAAGAAAGCATTAGAGTGCTAATAGTTTGACTAAACAATTTAGTTTTTAACCTAGACTGAACAGTCCTGGCCAGACTGCTGGGAAGACTTTGTAGAAAAATGATCTGGCCCCAACCAGTTCTAGGTTCTAGAGCATGCACCTTCTAAATTTGTGGCAGATCATAATCAGGTAAAACCACTATTTTATAATAAATATTATCCTTTACCGGGAGCCAGTGTCTGGTAATATTTTCAAACTCCCAGTAATATTGTGAGTTTAAAATGAGAGATGGTAGTTAGTAATCACAGCAAGGTGTTTATGAAAAATTATGCATGTTAAAGATACATATACAGAAAGCTAAGAAGTAGGTCCTTTACTACTTTATGCAGTGCTGTCTAGGGAGAACAATAAGGCCTAAATCCTGAAGGAGTACTGGCTATGCTGCAAACTTTCTAGGAATCTAGAGATAACGAAATGTGTTCTAGAGTTTTTTAATCAGAGGGTTGATAACTGCTAGTGATTTCATTTCCTGTGGTAAGGGGTAGTATTTGTTCAGTGTCTTCTTTACATAGTGTTTTATCAGTTACACTAATTATTTTCAATTAGTCAACTAATTCTTTTCAGTATTGTCACAAAATAAGTAATGACCTGTTCATCCAGAACAAGGTTATCAACACACTGGTTACATAGTCAGACATGTAGCAGTATCATTCACAACACTAGTAGAGGTTCATATGAATGTTGGTTTGCTATTTATGTGCTAATGCAATTTTGCCAAAAGAATCTCTGTCCTGAATTTTTTCTGTCAGTTTGCAAGCAAGAATTTCTTCCCTTCTGTAGGAGTTCCACATTTGTTTAACTAGACACTGAACTAGCATATTTTTTCTACCTCAGTGAGCCTAATAGGAAGACAGTTCTTAAGATGAAAGATGTGAATCTGTCCACTTTCAGAGCTTGCTTGCCCAGCCTCTAACTTCTAATTTTGTGCCTCTGTGATATTTGCAATCAACACTAGTCTTTATAACCCTATAGATATTATTTATTTATTGCAAATAAGCACTGAATCAATGCCTCAGGGTGAGCAGACCTTACTTTTGACACCTGCCATTTTGATGAAACTGAAAGGCACTAAGCATTCAGCCTGAACTTTACTGCTTTCCATTACTAGACTTGTAAGTAGTAACATCCCAGCCAGACAGATTGGCTGCATTTAAATGATTTGAAATCATGAGTGATTCCTGGTGTCAGAGTGCACCACCATGCAAAGACACTCCAAACAAGGGTAGGGCAACAGGATGGATCAGGTAGGTCCGGAAAGACAAAGCAGTCACACTGGGAACTCAGAACACTGGTAGCATGTTTAGATCGACAGAGAGATAGATAGATGGATAGATATATATAGAGATATATATCTATAGAGAGAGAGAGAGAAAGAGAGAGAGAGAGAGAGAGAGAGAGAGAGAGAGAGAGAGAGAGAAGGAATTATTAGGTATGCTTGTAATCATGTGATGATTAAAGACAAAGTACACTATCAGCAAAGTGCAGGCAGGGACTCCAGCAAGAGCTATCACAGCAAAACTAAAAGGCAGAGCCAGAGGATGACAGACATGATGGTTTTCTGGGACTTAAAAGCGTTTAACCACACCACAGTCAAACCTGAGCGACTTCAGACATCCCCAATCACCAAGCATTCTAAACCCATAAGCCCTTTAGATTTGCTCCTTTACCTTAGAAAAACTATTCATAAAAAGCTTGATTAAACAAATGTATTTTGCCTGGTCCTGAACACTAATTGGAAGGCTGTTCCATAACTGTGGGGCTCTGAAAGAAAAAGCACTGCCCCTTACTGTAGCCTTTATTTCTTGAGATACTACCAAATACCTGCAGCTTTTGAACAAATTAGACCTTGTAGATCATAAAAGCCAAAGGATTGCTCATGTACTATGACATGAGATAATTCAGTGCTTTGTAGGTCAGTATTAATATTTTATAAACAGTGCAAAATTTGACTGGGAGCCAGTGAGGATATGATAGGCGTAGTGTGTTTATATCTTCTGGTTTTAGTTAGGACTCTATCTGTTGAATTCTGGACTAACTGGGGCTTGTTTATGCTTCTACTAGAACATTCTGGCAGTAAGGCATTACAATAATCCAAACTAGAGGTAACACTCAATGTCTTGGTGATTTGTGCCCATAAAGCATGCTCACATCCTGATCTAACACAAACCATTCTATTGTTTTAGGTTAGTATGGTAGCATGATCCTGACACATGTCGCATCCTGTGTAACTCTACATGCCTGCCATTGCAGTTTCTAAAAGTGTTTACAAATGCCTCTTTTTGAGAGTAAAATGCTCATACGCTAGGCTGACAGCATTGTATACCATATTTAGTTCTATTATTTAATATAGTTAATAGTAATAATAGTCATTATTTAAATTATGTCAAATGCTTACATTTTTATTAATAGACTACTCTGTGGCCATTTGAAATAGAAGAGTTTGGGAAAGACCAACAAATAAGAACAAATTATGAATTTAGAAATGTATAGCTTTACGAAACAAAATATTTTACCATGCCTGTATAATAGAGATGCTGTCAAATGTGGCAAGAATAATATTCATTTAAACATTATAATTATCATCACCCAAGATGTACAGCAACTCAAACTGGTAAATTACTTATAACAATAACAATAACTAACAATATTACTTATAACAATAACTAACAATAACAAAATAAACAAGAAACAATGTGGATTTCACATTCTCAACTGCTCAACAAGATTAAAATGGAAAATTGTAGTGATTTTTGCAACACAGGATTTTTAGGACACACACTTGGGGTCACACATGGGGTCATGGTCATCACTTTACTAACTGCAAGAAAACTAGCAAACTTTGATATCCCACAAGTCACAAAGGAAGCCACCTTCTGGTAGAAATGCAAAGAAGTGGAACTGGTCCATCACAGTATTTTAAAGTTAGACAATCCTTGGAAAAATTCCTGAAATATGCAGCATTTAATAAATAAAGAATCTCACTGCAAAATAAAAGGGATATTCTAGAGATGATGTTAATTACTAATGACTCTTAGTTCTTTTGTCTTTAACATGGTGTTTGGTGCTTTTGTTTTCTTGGCAAGAGCCAAATCTGGCTCAGTCTCATATGAAAAGGCTGCTTTGGTCTTCTTTTTACTTGTTCTCTTAATATTGGCTTCCTTCAAATACAAAAATCAGTGCCCTGAGATAAACATTCCTCTCAATGCAAGCTGTTCTAACACAATTATAGATTAATATCAAAATATACAGTTCAGTGTGGTAACTAGTTACTGCATTTGCTTTATTTATTTGTTTTCATTCAAGGTGACTTAAATTAAAATTCATACATCCATTAAAGTAGCCAACAATTGTTCTTTTTGTTAATATTAGGAAACAAGGTAAGCTAGAACAAACTCTTGTAAGTTGCTAAAAATGCTACTTTAAAACATCCCGAAATGCACACAGTCATATATGCAGCAAAGGTCATCGATCATACCAGTACAGGGTATTAATCAACAGCTCTATCTTATTCTCCTAGATTCTCCTAGCTTGATCACTCTGTAGATATGCAACACAAACCCACAAATCTAAATTATTTTCCAGTCTAGCATATTGCTCATTTTCAGATATCAGTTTACTAGATACAAATAATGAGAAATGCAATCTCTAGAGGCTACGAAATGACGATAATGAGTCATAAAGGCTGAGGCGTGGAATGAACCCTAAAGGAATGATCCAAAATCACTATGAAGTTCAGGGTTGATATGAGTTTCTATGTTTAATGTTTAGTTCCACGCCATCTGTTCAGGACTGTTGGCTCATAACTGTATGTTAGCTAATCCTTCTAATCTGGATTGTGTTACATCTGATTTGTGATTACTTTTTGGGAAAGATCTGAAACATGCTAGCACCTCAGCCAAACAATCAGATTCCATAACATTCTAATTTGGCTGTATAGTGCTCTACAAATTATATGCATATTAAGGGAGAAAAGCAGTGAAACAAAATCAAAAAACAAAATAAACAACCACAGGCAAGAAAGGATCTACTGACTGTATCCACTGTGCATAAAAATCAGATACCCAAATATCCAGATATCCAAAATCTGAATTTTATTTATGTATTTATTTATCTTGACAGGAGCCAACTTTGAATGGAATATTGATTCAGTTCAGTTAAATGTGTAATTTATTTTCTGTGTATAACTTTTTTTTTTATTTTAATTCACGACATTTGGCTCCTTATCCAGAACCACTTACATCAATCTCATTTATACACCTGAGCAGTTGATAAAGGGCCTTGCTCAAGGGTCATATTGAGATTTGAACACAACCCTCTGATCACTAGCCCAGCTCCTAACCACTTAGCTACCCCTGTCGATGATTTCAATTCTGTGGTGGTATTGTGCTGCTATGTCTCCACCACTAGAGGTAGTGACACACACAGTTTAAAATAACATTAAAATGAAAAGTGTCCATAAGTATGGAAAGCAACTCACATTTCTCACACTGAGTTGTCTTCCACATGATCGTGTCCCCTATTGTGTCTTTCCTGAGCATCTCTCAGTCCCAAAGAGAGTGAGTAAATTGTAACTCTGCTTCCTAATTTAATAATTTTTACAATCCTCTAATTTGATTAGATTTGGTCCATTGGTACTTAATTGAAACCTTGTAGAAAGGGCTACAATACAGCAACCCATTTTTTGGTAATAATTAAACTGCTTAGCTCCCAGTGTGCACATACAAAGACTTGTTTTGCACTGGAAATCCTGCAAATCAATTTACTCTAGCAGGCAGGAGACTGCTTAATGTATAATGATTAAAAAGGCAATAATAAAAATATTGCTCTAAAAACAGACAATAAAATCAATTAAGTCATGTATCGTTCACAGTCGGGTGTAATGACAGTAAGATGAGTTAGGTGCTCAGGGCTCCCATGGAGGATGTAGTTACATATGGAACAGGTTGATATTCTCACTCTATGTTCATTCCCACTGTATGAGGGTTAGTGAGGGGAGGGGTGGTATAAAACTGCCTTGCTATAGTCTGCTCCCATTTCTCCTGGTTTGTCAGTGGTGTTGATGTGAGGGACAAAAGCCAGGATGAAGCTTGTGTTTCTGGTAACATTTGTTCTGCTGGTGCTTTGCTACCTGGACAAAGTGGAGTCATCTGCCTATGACAAGATTTTGTTTCACAGCCGCATCAGGGCCAAGAAACAGGGGTAAGAGAAAGTTTTTATACAGGATGCATATATAAATATATGTTTTTAGTGTTAGATTATTTATTAGTATTAGATCTATGATTTATGTTACCTATTTATTTTTTAAAAGTAATAAATAAAAAAGTCATGTCTGCAAACATTTTTTTATGTCTGAAAAAAATTAATCTAACTGAATCTGCATACTAAATTTAAATAGTTACTCCTGGCTTTTTTTACCATGTTGATTGCACTTACAAGCAAATTAAAGCGCCTAAATTGACGTGACCTTCAAATTGGCTAATTCAGGAATAAAGCATTTTTCAGTATTGAATCCCAGCCCTTTTTTCTTCTCTTTTATGTTTAATTGTGATTCTTACATTCTCGACAGGCCCAATGTCTGTGCCCACCAGCAGGTAGTTGGGACCAAAAAGACATATTTCAGCACATGCAGGAACTGGTACCAAAAAACCATCTGTGGAAGGCCAACGTAAGTGTGTCAGACTGGGTATTCTTTTGAACAATGGTCTTTGTGTTGCTTTGCACACTAGTGGTGGTGGTGTGTGTGTTGGAAAAAGAGTGGGGATGATGGGTAAGGTATGTACAGATGAAACCAAATTGAAAACATGAAATATGAACGATTGTGTCTGTGTGCAGTTTTTAGCTGTACTATGGGTTCCATTTGAGAGGTGGATGGAGGTTCAGGTGCATATAAATATCAGCATAGCTGTCTTTGTGTTTGAGGGTGGAGTCAATTTGGATTTCCTCTTTGATTCTGGAAATACATTTCATGCTGTACTTACAGTATCTAAGACAATCCTAGTAATCTAAAATAGCTAAAACACTGGAATCAGGTCAGAAAGTAAAGTGTTCTACCTTCATTCTTTATAGGGACATGATTCTCAGTTCATAATAGGTAATGTCAACTATTATAATCTTTAAAAGTTTAAATAATTCCACCTAAATTCTTAACATTGAACTTTTATCTTAATTTTCAACAGAAAATAAGATTAATGAAGTAAAATTATGGGACATGCCTAATAGGGTTCACATTACAAATGTATTCATCTTTAATCTGTCATCTTGTATATGTATCCTGTTGGTTAGCACCGTAAAGGATTGTTCAGTTTAGCCTATTTTGACTGAACTGTTAAAATTTGTACAGTAGGTTTCATTTGGAACCAAAGGCTCACACAAAATGTATTCCTGAGTTGGTCGCCTTATTTAAACTGTGCCAAACTAGAGATGTGTGAACAATACTAGAGTAAGTAGAGTAATTAATAAAATACAATTTAAAGTTTTTGTTAAAATGAAATTAAAGCAAGTACTGAATGAAAATTCAAGCTACAAATTTTACATGATATACTGGAAGGCAGTGACAATTTGTTGCTAAAAACATATGCAGTAAAAATCTAAACTAGGCTTCATAGGTTATTACTCTTCTACATCATTTTCAAGTGAAGCCTAACTTATAAAAACAAAATGACAATTATAAATTTAGTGCAAATTCAGCCAGAATTAAATAATAAATAATAAATAATCTCATGTGGATATGTTGGGTTGTGAGTTGTAGATGTTGTACAATGCCAGGTCATTTTATTTATAGTTAAATCATTAATAATTAAAAATGTTCTCATGATAATGAGAATGCCCTACCAAAATATATATATAAAAAACAATGTCCTTTTGCACGTGCTCCTTTATTTTTTAAATTGCTATTCACATGAGAATTTCAATTCAATTCAATTGAAGTTTATTTGTATAGTGCTTTTTACAACAGACATTGTCTCAAAGCAGCTTTACAGAACATAAACATAGAACAGAAGGAAAAGAGAATGAGAATGCACATCGATACACATCACCCACATGTACTGTATGCAGGCACATATCCTGTGTGAAGTCACCTACATGTATACCTAAGGGTATCATTTGATTTATCATTCACCTACAGTGATCTCTGACACCTTACACTTCTGATTACCTTAACTTGATACATAAATCAATACATAAATCAATAAAACATAATAAAGATTCATTAATTAATTCAACCACCTTCACTAAGCACTTTTTCCTGGTCCATCTCAAGGCATCATGAACAAACATATTCACATCAGGGGGAATTTAATTAAACCAGTTGACCTACATGCATGATTTTTGGGGGTGGAAGGAACTCAGAGGTCACTTGGGTCCATCCTGGAACTATAAAGTAACAACCCACCATCCAATAACATTTGATATTACCAACTCCTGAGTTTTTGATATACCCGGGCACTTAGTTTTGACAGTAAAATTAGGCCCCTTTGGAGATGATTACAGATTGTTGTATTTATTGCTCTTGCCAAAGAAAGGTCTAAGGGTTCATTAAATTACAACATAGTGTTTCATGTGATAGAATTTACAGTGCTGACATGAGGCAAGCTTATGCAAGGCCACTTGCACTTTAGAGTATTGAGTCTGAGCCAATGAGGTTTAACTTGACCTAAACATATTTTCTTTCATTGCTTAGTCAGTGAACAAAAAAAATTATTGAACCACTTCATTTTTCACATTGCTTTCTTCAAACAATGTAATTATTTTCTCTTTTTCAGTAATATTTTAGTAGATTCCATCAATGAATAACATATTCCTTTCAAAATGAGAAAAAGCAACTGATAAAAAACAACTTTTCACTTTTTCAGTACTCACTTTTCTTTCAGTCCTTAACTGTCTAGGGGGTTGAGAACATGAGCTGTAGTCAAAGGAGTCCTTGACAGTTAATTTACATCATACTGGATCTTGTTCAAATACTGGGGGCCTCGGCTTTGTACAAACTAACAACATCTTTAAGCTATTTACATTTTTGTTAGTGTGCACAATTGCATCTGGATTTATAAAGCACACACATACAAAAAAAGATGAGTTATCTTTTATGAGTTAAATATTGTTAGCTATTTATAGTGCTTATGTACAGTAATATATACAATGCTTACAACATGTGACATCAACACAATGCAAAAAACAAACAAACATGCAGATACAGGTCAACAGTGTGAGTTAAGGTTTAAATCAAACATCAGAATGGGATAAAGGTCTGATCATTGTGACTTTGTCGTGGATGTGGATGTGTCGTAAACTGCTGATTGAGTGACAACAGTTCTGTTGGTGGAAACATCTTGTTGATAAGCAAAGTTACAGAAAAATGGCCAAGGAAGGATATATTAACTCATATAATCACTGTTTTCTACTATCATGGGAAGATCATTTAATCATGAACAGACCATAAAACCATGAGATGGATGGGCTACAACAGCAGAAGACCTCAGTGGGTTCCACTTCTCTTAGCCAAGAACAGAAATCTGACGATCTGTGAAAAGTCTGACCATAATCTTAAATCCTCTGGTCTTTTTTAAGACATCAGCTGTCCAGTTTTGGTGAATCTATCACTCACACAGTGTTTTTATGTATAACACCATTTTGTGCAAAACACAAAAGACTGTTGTGTGTGAAAATCATCAGTTTTTGAAATACTCAGACTGGCCCATCTGTTGCCAACAATGATGCCACATTTAAAGTCACGAAGCTCGCCTGATTTTTACATCTCTTGATCTGTATTGGCATGATTTTATGCATTGTGCTGCTGCCATATGATTGGCTGATTGGCTGATAACTGCATGAAAGCACAGATGTAAAGGTGTTCCTATTAAAGTGGACAGCAATATTTACAATATGCAGATATGCAGTGTTTTATCATTTTCTATAGGCATTCTTATCTATGTACAGATGTGTCATCCTTAGTTGTGTTTACCCACTGAACTGTTGCATAAACCAACACTGTCTTCATACTAATAATACTAATCCATGCAAGCTGTAGTATCAAGAGGTGCATGGTTCTTTCTGTATTTTTTGTATTTATAAAGAACCTCCTCTTTAACTCTTATCAAACAGTTTTATTCTAAATCTAACAAGGAAAGACACATATGGACTTTTTTGGGAGTACATTTTTAAGAGATTGCTATGATCACATACAAAGTGCCTCCTCCATGGAGGAGTTCTATAATGGCTGGGATTCTTGGATAACAGGAAAAGAGTGAGAAAAAAGAGGCACAAAGCAGATGCAGAATGAGACATAGATGTATTTGCTTGGCTTATATATGATGGAAACTTGCCACATCGTGTGTGCGTTCCACATTTGTCCTCCTAGTTCACAGGCTAATCTCCTTAATGCCAGGAAGTCGAAATTAGGCATTACTTGATTGTGAATAACAGGTGGGCAGCTGTTAGAATTTGTGCTCAACCCAAGACATTACCACATCCTGTAGAGTTCATGAAAAGAAATTTGCTACTTAGAGTATCCTTTTTTCTATTTTCTTCTAACTTTCTATATGTTAGTATCTCTTATTCATGAAATATTTTATTTCGTACTTTGAGCAAACACAGTAACATAATACTGTTGATCTGGACCCACTGTTGCAAAGGCATAATATTGCCAAAAGATCCTGCCTGTTTTGAGACAGTACTCTTATAAGTACAGTGTAGTAAACAAGCTTGCATACAGATTCTTTCTACCACACAATATGCTGCATTGTCCATGAATGCAAGTGTATGCAGGTGAAATTGGCTAAGGTTTTCAGTAATTAAGGTACTGCATGGGTGAGCAGGAGGTCAACCTCCAAGCTCAATCACTGAGAATGGCCTTATGCTCATAACTGCATGACTATGTTGCACTTCATTATATAAGTGGCTTTGGATAAACCATCTCTAGAATGAATAAATATACAGTAAGCGGGGTCTGAAACTGCTTAGCCATATTGCTAGCATATATATATTCTAGCATGTATAGAAACATACTTCTATGATTTGTTTTTGTTGTTTGTTTACAAAATTCTACCTTCATAATCTCTATAAGTTAAATAAGAAAGAGAAAGATACTCAAAATGTGAAGATAATGGGCAAGATCCATATTCATGTTCTCTGGATAGTATAAATAACTAAGGATATTACTGGATAGACTTTTTTCCATTCACTCTAAATGGAACTGTTAAGAGTTTTTAATAAACAAACAAACAAACAAACAAACAAATAAATAAATAAATAAATAAAATAACAACAGATTGCATTTTTGGGCTTTTGCATGTTTTTTTATTTCTCTTTTTTTCTTTATTTCTACAGTATATTTACTTACAATCTTAATACTGGAGTCTCTCAGGGATCAGGTCTTGGCCCACTGTTTTTCCTTCTGTATGCTAAACCACTGGGCTCAGCGATAAGTTCTCATGGGTTCTCCCATCAACTCTCAAAACTTTTCTTCTCTTTTTCTCTTTTTATATCCATTCCATTGTCTTTGTGACTTCTCTTCACTGATAATGAAGTTAAGGTGATATCCCTACCAGTAAAGTACTCTTGCTATTGAAAATGTCAAGCACCATCTATATGCTCACAGTCTATGTATGACAAAGAATCTTATGTTTGATTATACATTCAACGTTTCCATTCACCTTACAGTAATAATTATTTCCTGCACATTCTGACTAGAGGATCTGCTAAAACTTACATGCAAGCTATTATATCTTTATTGAAATATTTCTACTTTTTTGTTTCTTGTTTGTATTTTATTTCATAAAATGAATGTTTATATTTACTGTATACTGTACATATTTGTTAATACGTACTCAATGTGGTTAATCATTCTGCATTTGTTACAAGATGGTTTGGTTTTACCAAGGAATCGTCCACTGAAATAGTTTTATATTTGTCTTTCAAGCTGTAAGGCTCAATAACACTCTTTGTGGCTTATTTTACAGGGATGTTTTATATGAATGCTGCCCTGGTTATATGAAGTTGGAGGGGATGCGTGGTTGCCCTGCAGGTTAGTATTGCCTGATAAGGATGAATTCCAGGAATTATTTATCGGTACAGCATTAACATACTTCTCTTTTTGCATCAGTGCTCCTTTTTGATTAAACTGGGAAGAATGCCATATTCACAAAATCTTATTAAAATTATGAGTTGTGTTGTGGCAGGAACTTTATGCTTATGCTTAGTCTGAGGATATTAAATCCAGCTAGTCAATTAAATATACGTTTATAACGGGAATGCAAAGATTGCCCCAAACTGCAAACACTGCAATAAACACTATTTAAGTTAGAATAGAATTTATTATAGAAATAATTCTTACTTTCAAATTTCAATAATGAATATCTAAATAAGAACAACATGCAAACAGATGGTTTATCTGTAGGCATATAGTCTATGCATGTGGATATGTCTACTGTATATATCCTTTTTATTTTAATCATACAGAGTGAATAATTTTTGCCTAAGCCTAGTTTATCATGTTTTGTATGTGTTTTATCACATGCACTCCTTGTGTCTGTGTGGGTTTCTTCCACTTCTTAAAACATACCTTCAGGTGGACTGGCAACTCCTAATTGCTTCTAGGTGTAAATGTGCGTGAATAGCTCCTTGCACTCAATTGGCATGCCATCCAGGATATATCCCAGTGCCCCTGGCACGTTCCAGTTCACCAAAACCCTGACCAAGATAATACAGTCACTGAAAATAAATGAATAAATGGATGTTTGTTTGGACACATTGGCAACAGTTGGGAAGATTGTTCTAGTTAATTAACTGGTATAATGTTCTGCAGAGTTGATCTTAGAATTTAATATCAGATTATTTCAGTGCAGAAAAAGCAGAGTAATAAAAGAGAACCAACAACCCTGGTGAAAATGATAAGGTAAAACAAATGTGCAAGAGTGTGAATTACAAAACATCACCAAAGAGTTTTCTTTGCAAACTTGATACAAGTTAAAAACAGAATATTTAATTGAAGAGTCATTTCATCCATGTACAGTAAATACTGATGATTTGTCACAGTTTGTTGTTTAACTACATATCCATATCTATCTAACCTCTATCCAATTTCTACCTGAATTCTGCTTACTTTAAAAATGAAGAACCCGTTTTCTCTAGTTTTACCAAATTCTACGGTGAGAGATCCATCACATTAGATGGTCAGTTGGTTACATGAGTCAAACTAAGCCAATTATAACAATTCTTATATTACAAAAAGTGTACTGAATTCAATTGCTTTTCTCCTTCTATCTGGTATTTACCTTGCTTTCCAGCTGTCCCAATTGACACCGTCTATGGCACACTGGGTGTGCTGAAACTGGCTGTCACGCAGCATTATTCTGACCTGTCCAATATCAGAGAGGAGATTGATGGATCTGGTGCCTATACCATGTTTGCTCCTACCGACGATGCCTGGAAACAATTAGATGTTGTAAGGCAGATTTTATTTATACATTTATTTTGTATAATTGCCTTTAGTCAACAAACATTTAATTTAACCATTCAGTCAACTGTATTCTAGTTTGTTTTCACTCTTTTAGTGTCCATATTAATAATACTCGTTCTATTTCAATTTTAAATATTGCAGACTGCTAGAAATGCCCTTGAGATCAATGCACGGACAGAGTTGTACAACGCTTTGCGCTACCATATTGTCAGCAAACGTTTCCTTACCAAAGACCTGAAGAATGACATGACCCTGAAGTCCATGTACAACAAGCAGGGACTGCATATCAACCACTATTCTAATGGAGTATGTATCAATATAAACACCATGCAGATAGCACATTTGGGTTTTGGTTTGTTTGTAGACAGGAGAGAGACAAATCATTTGTTTCACAGGGAATGCTATTTTAACAGACAAAAATAATTAATGCAAGATTAAAGATTCAAGATGCTATTTTTACATACACAGTTATATATAGTAAACAATGTAAAGTAAAATGAAAACAGAATTACTGCACCTTAGACATTTCATATAAATAACCTAAATTTGTGAACCTGGGCCAAAAAATGAATTAATAGAAATACGAAGAAATAAGGAGAGGTAATAGGTTATAATATGCAATATTTTACACGCTACATATATTAGCATGATCTGCAATAATGTTTCATTTATTAATGCTACAGAATGTGCAAACATTAAATAATGAAAAGTGATATATTAAAATTGAAGATTAACTCTTGTGCTTATAATTCAGTAACACATTTTACTGGCTATTTTCAAGCAGCGGTTGAAGACCTACTTATTCAGGAAACACTTCAACTAGCACATCTTTCCCTACCTTTTGCATTAAAAAAAGAAAAAGAAAAAAACACACACAACCTTTGACACTTTCATTGTAACTTTGAACAATGTTTTAAACTCATGGTATCTTAAGTGTGTAACCTACTGAGCCAGCATTAACGTATCCAATGTTAGAGATTTAAGCACATATGTACGTCGCTCTGGATAAGGGCGTCTGCCAAATGCTGTAAATGTAACTGTCATTTTAAATCCTGAGAAATCCATATATTGTTGTTTGGGAAAACCCTAAACAACAAATTGCTGTGACTGATATTTTCAAAATATACATTATAGTAGTGTATTTTTTATCTATTATTAGCTTCCTTCCTTTTTCCTTTTACCTGTTACAATTTTGTTATGAAATTATTATTTATATTATTAAAAAAAAAAAAAAGAATAAAAACAGGATATGACAGTAACGTATGTTGTCTTATTGTTTATTGTTGGTGTTTTGCAGGTTGTGACAGTTAACTGTGCCAGGATCATTCATGCCAACCAGGTGTCCACAAATGGGGTTGTACATGTAATTGACCGTGTCATCAGTGCAGTGGGAAACAGCATCAAGGATGTGATTGAAAGCAATGAGGAGCTCACCTTATTGAGTGTATGTGTTGTAGCCTAGAAAAATGTTTTTTTGCCCTAATATATGAATACTATATATATATACACACACACACACACGTGTGTATATATATATATATATATATATATATATATATATATATATATATATATATATATATATATATATACAGTGAAGAAAGAATGTTTTCAAATATCAGATATCAGGAATCAGGTACAAGTAATCTTGCATACAGTTTCTGAAGGACCTCAGCAGATCGGTTGTTTCAAACTACCTACAGAACTAACAACGGATGTAGGATGCCTTCCTTCTGTCTTAACATGTAATCATAGAGACTGGAATCAGGGCTCTGTGTAGGCCAAACCATCATTTTCAGGACTCCTTGTTCTCCTCTATGCTGGCGATAATTTGCTGGAGGTTGTTTGTTTGGGGTCAATTTCCTGCTGCAGAATAAATTTAGGGGCAATCAGACGCCTCCCTGATGGTATTGCAAGATGGATTAGTATCAGCCTGAATTTTTCAGCATTGAGGACACTATTAATCCTGAACAAATCTCCAACTCCATTTGCAGAAGAGCAGACTTGCATGATCCTTTAACCATGCTTCACTGTTGCCTGCAGTCATTAAGGTGCTGCTTTCCAGCATTTTTGACTCATCAGTCTCTTCTGTACATTTACTTTCCTTTTTTTTAATTGATAAAAATAAATAAACACTTCTTATTTTTGAAAGCATTTTTACATGAAAAGTTATAATAGTTGCAATACATCTTAGTGCACAGCAGTAATAGTATGTTTTGCTATCTATGCAGGAGACTGCTAACATGGAATCAAGCTTGTTAGAAAGACTCAGCAAGCCTGGACACTATACGCTCTTTGCTCCAACCAACGAGGCTTTTGAACAAATGGAGAACAGCGTTCTACAACGGATCCTGGGTGATAAGACTGTGCTCCAAGGTAAGGGCTTGGCACACTTCATTCATTCATTTTCTACCGCTTATCCGAACTACCTCGGGTCACGGGGAGCCTGTGCCTATCTCAGGCGTCATTGGGCATCAAGGCAGGATACACCCTGGACGGAGTGCCAACCCATCGCAGGGCACACACACTCTCATTCACTCACGCAATCACACACTACGGACAATTTTCCAGAGATGCCAATCAACCTACCATGCATGTCTTTGGACCGGGGGAGGAAACCAGAGTACCCGGAGGAAACCCCCGAGGCACGGGGAGAACATGCAAACTCCACACACACAAGGTGGAGGCGGGAATCGAACCCCGACCCTGGAGGTGTGAGGCAAACGTGCTAACCACTAAGCCACCGTGCCCCCTTGCTTGGCACACTTGACAATCAATAATAATAATACACTTTAAAAGTCTTTAAAAGTCAAAGTTTAACAAAACATTGTGGATTTTAGACACTCATCACTGTTGAGGTATGTACAGCAAAATAAATGCACTTAGTCCTTTTAGACTCTGAAGGTTTGCGTCTCCTCTTTTGAATGACATGAATGCAGACCATTGAAAGTCATGTTAGATTTTCAGACGGTGGACAAACAGCAGCTCTAACCACAGTCTCTCTGTCTTCCAAAGTCAAGACATTCTGCCCCCATTCTCTGCCCCTGGCAGGAAATGCTTAAGCAGTGATGTAGCCTGAAAAACAATGACTTTTTTGCAGACTGCTAATCCAAATTTCCAGAACTACCAGAAATTGCAAATCCAACAACTACTAGAGATATTTTTAGAATTAATTGTTAATTAACAATAAAAATGTAAAAGTGGAAGTGTGACAGAAGTAAAAATAAGACGAAGGAGAAAATATTTTTTCATTATTTGATTTTTAAAAGCAGTACAGCTAGTGGCACAATAGGCAGCACTGCTGACTCACAACTCCAGGGTTCGATCTTGAGCTCAGGTTACTTACTGTCTGTGTGGAGTTGCATATGTTCACATGGATTTCTGCCGGGTTCATCAGTTTCCACCCTTTGTCCAAAAACATGCTGCTAGACAATTTTGGCTTGGCTAAAATTGGTAGTCTCTTCTAAGTGAATTTTATTTTAATTAAATAAATGAATTTAATTTTAAAAAGTACATTTTTTAAAATAATGTAAATAATGTAATAATAAGTAAATAATGTAAATGAGCTTTCTTTTATGAAAGTAAAACCACATTGTACATATTGTGTTCTTCGAAAAAGGATAGTAAATTATATGGTAGGTAATTTATTAATGGTATAATGGTAGGTTTATTAATTAATTAATTATTAATTATGCTAGGAAAGGGTTTATTAAAATTGTTTATGTGTTTGGAGTAACCCATATATAGTGTCACAAAAGTTAATGGGGACATGTTTCAATGTTAAACAATTAAAATATAACGAAAAGTTCACTTGCCAGTTAACTAGACAGAAATGAGTTGTGAGGGAATTAGAGCAACAGATAGCTTGGTTATTTCAGAGCTAGAGCTTTTTTCAATTCCTGGCCAAACCAACTAGACACTTAGTCATCAGAAGAGATGAGAGCTGAACACTCCGTCAGCCTGGGAAGGAATAAAACATAATACTATACTGGTTTAGACAGCACTGTTCTGGGTAATATATCAAGTTGTTTTATAGGAAGCCATGTATCAGGTTCATTAAATACTGCTGGTAGGCGGGTGTACAGAGAGTAATACAAGCATACAGAGATATTAGATAGGACTTTTCACCTACACATGCCCCCCCCCACACACACAGAGTGGCTTAACAGACACTGATAATTAACAGAGCAGACTGAGAGTTCCTGGAAAATTGATAATGTGCATACAGTAGTTTCTGGCAATGTCCAGACCATGTCAGTACAGGAAGGACAGCGTGGGTGTGCACAGGATTATGCTGGGCTTAGTGATCTTTGCAGAGCTTCCTGGGAAATTATCTACCATGTAAATGACGTATGATTTAAATCTATTTTAAATCACTAGTGAGAATATTTTTCCATGCATTCTCCAAATGCTCCCATGCCAGCGGGATTTTGCCACCGTAATCTTCTTCAATATACAGTCATCTGAGGTGATTGCAATGGTAGAAATACCTTTATGTGGCCAGAAAATATGTTTAATTCTAAAATTTCTTAAAGCTCATCTGGATATTATTTGCAAGTTAATAAAGACAAGGGGCATCCAAGTGTTTTTTTGCTTGTTTGTTTGTTGTTGTTGTTGTTTTTTCCAGAATTGCCAGGCTGTTGTACTTATTAACTGGTGCCAAAAACAAAAGAAAATATTGATGATATGCTTCATTTGTGAGTGTTTTTCACATCCGCATTCTTTTCCATACATTGTCTATATAGCCTTTTTAAAGTATCACCTTCTGAGTTCAGTCCAGTGCTCAGAAGCCATCATGGCTGGCACTGTATATGAGACCCTGGAGGGCAGTGCAATTGAGATTGGCTGCGATGGCAACAGCCTCACCATCAATGGCATTAAAATGGTACTGAAGAAGGACATCATCACCAGCAATGGAGTTATTCATCTTATTGATCAAGTGCTCATACCTGACTCAGGTTGGTGTTCCATCTCTTATCTTATCATTTGTGTATGTGTTTAGGAAGCTAGGAATAAAATACTGAAATTCTCATCTATCATCTCATATTCATCTCAAACCCACATGTCCACATGTAAAGCCAAAATAAAGTATTGCTTTTGCTATTCCTATACTTTCTCAATCAGATAATAATTTAAAGAAATGAATAAAAAATACTTTTAGTCTGCTCTTTTCTTTAGTAACTAGTTTTTATTTTCCTATCACAGTTCAAATATAACATAGAGGTAATATTTAGTTTTGAAAGAAAAATCCCCTTCATACATCATCTAAATGTGGAAATGAGCTGAACATAATTTCTATGGTATAATGTAAATATAATTTAATATGCTCAAAATGTAAGGAAGCAATGAATTTAATCTTTGATTGATATGCTAGCCATATGCTTCAGGTATAGTTTGATGAAGTCCTGCTGATGAAGTGGTGTAGTCCTGTTAACACTGGCTCCATAGCATCCAACAGTAATAGAGGGATTAAATGCAATCTGAGATCTCTTATACAATTATATGAGATGCTATATTGTAATATAATTTACTATGTAGAAATTGTACTGCATTTTTATGGTTAAGGCTAAATATCTCACTAGAATATCACTGATTTTATTCCACAAACCCTGTCAATGTGCTTCAACGCAATGCAGGCACCTGCCAGAACTATTAACAATGGCTTATTTTTATTCCCTTTGGAATTTCTGTATTGTAAATAAAGACATTATATCTAGCATGAACACAATACTTTTTTCTGAAGTGTAGAGGATAATGTGAGTGGGCAATGTACTTAAATGCCTGCTTTCAGAGAAGGACAACAGTATGAAATGAGTTCAAAGTGTGAATCATCGTCTGTCTAGATGCTAATTTTTTTAGACTAACAATACTTGCTCTCTCTCTCTCTCTCTCTCTCTCTCTCTCTCTCTCTCTCTCTCTCTCTCTCTTTCACTCTATCTCTCTCTATCTCTCTCTCTTTCTTTCTTTCTCCAGCTAAGCAGGTGACTGAACTGGTTGGTGATTCCCAGCGAATGTTTGGTGACATGGTGTCTGATATGGGCTTGTCTGCAGCCATGAAGCCTGAGACTGAGTACACACTCCTCGCCCCTCTGAACAGTGTCTTTACCAGTGCGTTCACCACTTCACAGCAAAAGACATCTAAATAAAGATGGGGATAATATCATGCTTGATATAATGTCAAAATCAGAAAGGTTTAAAAGTCCAATACAAAGTGGACCTTTCAAAGTTCTGACAAATATTTTTTTTCAAAAAGCCTTCACAGTCACCATTTCTCAGCCTAATTAAACACCCAAGAAAGATTAAGAACAATGGTCTTTATTGCTCTAGTCTAGTACAATTCCAGAGATGTATGCTTTTAAGCTCCATTCTGATGGTGTGACCTTGTGTTGTTGTTCCTTTGTCTACCAGAATTACAATACTTACAAAATATACTGAATATTTACAATACTTAAATAATACTGAATCGAACAGAATTAAAAGTAGAGCAGTTGATTATTACATATTTCTTATTTAATGAGAAATAAAATGTGAAAATAAGACACTCTGGTAATCATCTCAGAATCCAATTGTTCATAACAACTTGTTTATTTTTGTTTTAGATGAAATAATCACTTTGGACCAAAAACTGCTTAAGATTATTCTTGAAAACCACATCCTGAAGGTCAGGATTACCCTGAATGACCTTTATAATGGTCAGCTGTTGGAGACCCTTGGAGGAAAGCTGCTTAGAGTCTTTATTTACAGAACGGTTAGTTCTCTATAGTAAATGTGTGTAAAAGAATAGGAATAGGGGTGCAAAACTGGTGTTTCATTTAAATTTACTCTCTCCATTATTCTGTTGGAGAAAACTGCCTTCTGTCCTTCCTTCATTCTTTCCATTCCATTTTGTGGAAAATTATCTGTTATGCCTGCCAGCATTTTGTCATTTGTGAGACTTCAGCTGTCACTTTATTAGTTATGCCCAGAGCATTAATGATTGATACTTTACTTTTTGTGTCCTAGGCTGTGTGTATTGAGAATGCCTGCATGCTCCGTGGCAGTAAAGAGGGAAGCAACGGTGCTCTTCATTTAATGCGGTCATTAATTCGATTGCCAGAGAAGACCATGTTTGAATTGCTGAAGGCTGATGGCCGTTTCACGTGAGTTTATACCAAAAACCATTGTTTATTTTGAGATGTATTAGTAACACATACTGTAAGGACTGAAAAAAGTGGTATGAGCCAAGTATGTTTTGTATGAGTTATGTGTGCTGAATGAAAAGAATAACAGGTGGCAGTTTCAGTAATAGACTGGAGTCTGTGTAGCTTGCCAACTGCTGGTTTTGCAATGGCAGTGGGTTTCAAATATTTAAAATGCTACAAAACTAAAGCACAATAAAAGAAAACTCAGTAAGTGATACACATGTATTTACATAAGATATAAGTAAAACATATAAGATACAGTATGTGTAAAGGTGCATAACATTCCAAGCAGTTACCTAACATTTATGCACGTAATGCGAGCTCAGGATTATATGTCTGTCCTGGTCTAGTGCATTGTAGCTTTCCCACAACTATCCTGTGTTGCGTCCTGGTGTTTGGGGTAGGATTTGGAGAGAAGTAACACGCGTCATGGACGGCTTGGTCTTTTCCTTCTTTTTTGTTTTGTGTATCACACGTGTTTGTCCCACCCTATCCTTAATCTGTTCCCGCCTCTGCACACCTGTCCCTCATGTCTTCCCAATTACTTTCCCTATTTAATCCTGTGGTCTTGCATCTGTTTGTTTTGCTGAGTCGTTGTGTTTTGTGTTTTTTTGTGTATTGTCATGTTCCCTGGTTTTTGTTTTAGTTGCTTTGTCTTCCTTAGTGTTTTCCATGTGTTTTTGTTAGCCCTTTTGTGTTATCCCTGCATTTGTGTCTAGATTTTATCTGTAAAGACATCCCATTTCCTGACTGAAGGACTCAGCCATTCACAGACTCAGCGGGATACCTGGCACCTAACGATTTTTGGAGCAACTATTCTGGATTATCCTTTCTGATCCTATAAGATTTTGGATTTCTTTTGCTTCTGTGGACATTGCTCTGCATCTGCTCCTGTTGGGGATGCCACTTTGCTTTTGGTTTCCTGCTTTACTTCTTGTTCGCAGAGGATGTCACCAGCCTGCTCTGCCTTTTTTTTGTTTCCTTGGTGCCCTGTGACACTCCTGTTCCTGTGGGGGATGCTGCTTACTTCCTGTTTTCCCGTGGAGGATGCGGGCACCACTTCACTTCTTGGAGATGATACAGGCTTGAATCTGTTTGTCTTTCTTTTTTTTTTTGTGGTCATTTGCTTCCTCCAGTGGTGGAAGTGGCTTGTTACCGGTCTTCTGCTCGGCTGTGGATGTGTTTTCAAGCACATTTATTGTTTACCATTACCAGTCTTAATCTTTAGAAAACCCTTTAAACAAAGGACTCAAACAAAGTTGTCATTAAGAAGCCAATTAAGCCAACTAAATGTATCATAAGGAAGGAATATAAGCTCAAGCCAAATAGCAATAAGAATGTTTGTTTAATATTTACAATTTTGATCTCTTGAATATGTGTTAGAAACTTTTGCAGCTGCTAGAATAGCATTTCCATTGAGACATATTAATCAGGGAATCTGTATGTTTGTTCAATTGGTTGTTTGCACTATTTGATGCTCCTTTCATATATCCTGGGTCCACTATCTACTGAAGGTGTGCCAATATAGTTGCAACTACAGTGTACGTGCAAAACCAGTGTTATAAGAGACACTTCATATATAGTGGGACCATACTGGGTTCATTACTTAGCAAAATGGCATAATTTTTGTTTTTGTTGTTTTCTTTTTTCCAAAATTTCAAATGCATAAGAATCTTTAAGAAATATTTGCCTGGAATATTATAGAATATTCCTGAAGTTGATGGAGAAAGCCGAACTGACCGAGATGCTAAAGCAAGATGGAACATACACAATTTTTGCTCCAACTGATGATGCCTTCAAGGATATAACAGAGGACGACATGAAACTTCTCACCAGTAAACCTATTTCTTCTTCATACAGGGATGTTAAAATTGTTGGAGGAACAACCACAGGAACCTAAATGACTAATATTTTTCTGCACTTCTGTTTAGGTGATGTGAACGTTTTGAGGACAATCCTGCTTTACCATTTCAGTAATAGCATCTTCATTAATGGAGGAATTGAAGGTGGAGTGACCAACCTGCTCAAGACCATTCAGGGCAACAATTTACAAGTGCTTTCTGTGTGTGGATTCATATTTGGGTTTGGCTTTACAATACATATCCACGTTTCATACACAACTCATTGATTCACAAAAAACACTGATTGGACAGCAAGATATACTATATAGCAATTAAAATTGAACAAAGATTGAAAACACAAGTTTAAATACAACTTTCATGAACTGCCCACTAAGCAGTTTTTCTAATTTATTTATTTTTTTTTTACAAGAAACGTATCAAATCAGCTATACTAATACTAAGATCGTCTTAATTAATGCTTTGTAACATTGTGTTGTACATAGTTTTACCTATTGTGTTAAATTATACATCCAGTTAATACAATGTATGTATGTTATTCTTTTAAAAGTGCTTTAAGAACATTTTAGTGAAACAGAGGGTAAACATTAAACTGGTACTATGATGAATAGTTATTAATATTTAATTTAAAGGTGCCCTTCCACACAAAGCCGTTTTTACTTGTATTTTTTGATACGTGTTAGGTCCATATGTGTTTGTGTTGTGTCGGGAATGTGAAAACGAACTGCTACCTCCCCGGTCAGTTCTAGCCACTTAAAAGAAATAAGGGGAGAAATCAGGTCAGTTGGAAAAGCTGTTCACTCTAACGTCAGAGTGACTGAGCTCATTACTATTCATGAGCTCTCCCACTTGAGACCGCGCCCCCAGAATTCGTGTAGCTCAGTGAGTTTCCTATACAGAAGCCATTCTGCCGCAATTCAAGGCGATTGTAAACAAATTTCCTCTAGCCTAGGCTACTTATTGCACTGGGTGAATGAATAGTCATGCTCTCATATCCTAGCGGTTAGCCAATCGGAGCCAAGCAACATAGCTCATTTGAATATTCATATGAACTGGCGCAAATCGAGCTAAGTCTTACTGCAGGCTTTCTATACCACACTAGAATGGCTTGAAACAAGGTACAGAGTCCATGGCAAACTTCAGACATTACCACAAAAGTAATGAAATACGTGTGGCAGGGCACCTTTAATCATACATTATAATAGTGTGGAATGGTGATTGAATCCAAGTGTGTACATGTGCACAGTGCGTAAAGTCCATGTTTGCATATTTGTAGTCAGAGGTGCAATCTTGGGATATTTGATATTGACTACACATTCAAAGTATATTTACTGTGTGTGTGTGTGTGTGTGTGTGTGTGTGTGAGAGAGAGAGAGAGAGAGAGAGAGAGAGAGAGAGAGCAAGTATTGTTAGTCTAAAAAAATTAGCATCTAGACAGACGATGATTCACACTTTGAAATCATTTCATACTGTTGTCCTTCTCTGAAAGCAGGCATTTAAGTACATTGCCCACTCACATTATCCTCTACACTTCAGAAAAAAGTATTGTGTTCATGCTAGATATAATGTCTTTATTTACAATACAGAAATTCCAAAGGGAATAAAAATAAGCCATTGTTAATAGTTCTGGCAGGTGCCTGCATTGCGTTGAAGCACATTGACAGGGTTTGTGGAATAAAATCAGTGATATTCTAGTGAGATATTTAGCCTTAACCATAAGACTGCAGTACAATTTCTACATAGTAAATTATATTACAATATAGCATCTCATATAATTGTATAAGAGATCTCAGATTGCATTTAATCCCTCTATTACTGTTGGATGCTATGGAGCCAGGAATTCATAGCAGTAAAGTTAATAGATAAGTTAGATCTGTTGGAAACATTCTGCACAGTTCTATTTGTTGTAATATGTGGTTTTATAGGAATATATTTATTATTTACTATTGCTTCAACGCTACAGAGACCTTATTTTTCACCTCATAGCATGAGTGAGTGTGTGTGTTTTTGCAGGTTCAGTCTTTTTACACTGATAAATATCTGCCTTCCTGATGATAAGCTATAATCACTTAAACACTCATTATACGTCATTTCCCATAAGATCCTCTTGCCTTTCTCCACAGAACAATGGCCTTTTTCTCACAAATTCCATTACAGTTACATCTTATCTGGACAACTGTGCTATAAAGAATAATAATATATATGGATGCTTCTTGTAATTCTAAAACTAAGCACAAGCCTTGGTTTTTAAAGCCTGTTCTGTTGCAATAAAACTTATTACTGTGTTTTGTAGTACATTGGCCTTAATTCTATTGAATGATTAATCTACACTAAAACTTCCAATCATTACTTCCTATATTTGTCCACTGTTTATAGCTTATATTTATAATCTGAATCATTGTATTATTAGCTTTGTATTGGACCATTGTTAAAGGGTGTGCATATAGTTATATGCAATAATATATAATTGCATTTAATACAACATAGTTGCAGCATATTAAATGTCATTAATATATTTTCTCTTTTCAGGTCAATAACTCCATTAATGTGAACTCAGTTAATGTGAATTATAATGACCTCATGGCCTCCAATGGAGTGATTCATATTGTGAAGAACTTGCTTTATCCTGCAGGTAAGTAAAAAATGCTTGTACATTTATATTTACAGCAATTTGCAGTAACCCTTATCCAGAGTGACCTACAAATGTGCTTTCTAGATGTTACCAAGATCATAACCCATTGCTAGTACAAATAATTCTGGATATTGAAATACGGATAAGGTAAATCTCTGTAAAAGTGTATGTCACGTGCGGTGAAAGATGAGGAAGAGGTTCAAAATGCAGTTAGAAAATTTTAATGAAACACAAGCACAAAGGAATCCAGGCAAGGGCAAGGGCAAAACAGGACAAGCATCATGGGCATCGTGCAATGTGTGTGCCCAGACCACGCAGTAGTGTTAGTCCTAGATTACAGACCAGTGGTGGACCTGGACCATAGGGCAATTGTAGATCTGGGATGTGGAACTGTGACAGGACTGGATCATGGAGCAGTGGGTTCTGGTGCAATGAAGGACTGGAGCCATGGGGTATTGGCAGACCTGAGCAGTGGAGCAGAAGTTCCTGGTGCAGAGGTGGACCTAGATTATGGAGCACTGGAGTATCTGGGCCATGAAGCATTTGCAGACCTGGGCAGTGGAGCAGACGGTAGTGATGAAGTGGTGGTCCCAGGTTATGGAGCACTGGAGGACCTAGGCCATGAAGCATTTGCAGACCTGGGCAATGGAGCAGAAGGTCCTGGTGCAGTGGTGGTCTCAGATTATGGAGCACTGGAGGACCTGGGCCATGAAACATTTGCAGACCTGGGCAATGGAGCAGAAGGTCTTGGTTCAGTGTTGGGCCTAGATTATGAACAATATGTGGCCCTACATTCCATAGCAGCAATGTGGAATGTACTGTAGTCATCTGTAAGATGACCTCTGAGATCCCTTGACTTAAGACAACTACAGGGATACAGGTGTCACGTACTTACACAAGCAGTGCATTCTCCAGACTTGACATCAATCTTTTGTGTCTATGGGAAACCTTGATGTCTTCATATTCATGACAACTGGAGACATGGTGGCTGAAGACTCCCTTAAACCCTGGAGACTCTGGAACAATGTATCAAGCATCATGCATCAAGAAAAGACACTACAAAACAGGAAAGTAATATAAAAGTAGGTTAAATTGTCACAAGCAGCGGGGATAAAAACGACCCAAATGCAGGATAACGCAAAAACATGAAACAAGCACACAGACACGACATCAGACGGCAACCAAAGTCAAGGATTCCTCGCTGCCATAGGCAACGCGGCACAGTTAAATACTATAAACAATTAATACATGTGGAACAGGTGTGCAGAGACAGGGAGGAGTAAACAAGGGTGGGGCAGACACGTGACACGAAACAAAACAAAAGCACGTGGCCAAAGTCCGGGCTGAGTCCTGACAGTACCCCCCTCGAGGCACGGCTCCCGATGTGCCAATCCGTCTTAATGATGATCCCGACAAGGTCCAGGTGGTGGGAGCAAGGCACACAGCGAGGCTGGTGGGGGGGGCAAGGCACACAATGAGGCAGGTGGGGGAAGCAAGGCACACGGCGAGGCAGGTGGGGGGAGCAAGACACACGGCGAGGCAGGTGGGGGGAGCAAGGCACACGGCGACGCAGCCAGAGAGGGCCGAACGACGTCCACAGCCGAGCTGAAGGGCCAAGCAACATCCACAGCCGAGCTGAAGGGCCGAGCGACGCCCACTGCTGAGCTGAAGGGCTGAGGGACGTCCACAGCCGAGCTGAAGGCCTGAGCACAATCCCCCTACACGAGTCCAGAAAACCAGAAGGGAGGGAGGGCAGGAAAAGTCCTCCACCACGGGGCAAAAAAAGAAAATAAATAAAACAAAAATCCCCCAGGGCAAAAACATACGGGCCTGCAACACCCCTCGCGGACAGGAAGTGGAGCGACGTTCCCCACCAGACAGGAGCGGGGCGATGTCGCAGGACACAGAGAAACCAGGAAATCTGCAACCAGGAAGTGAGGTAGCGCCCCCGCGGAATACCGGAAGCAGAGCGGCATCCTTCACCAGAAAAAGAGCGGACCCATGTCACACACAACAAAAATCCAAGGCAGAAAACAGTTCGAAAAAAAAATACTCCCACAGAAAGCCGGTCCAGGCTGACGCTATCCTGCTGGGTCTTGGTCTGGCGGAATCCTTCTGTCAGTGGCGCGGGGATAAAAACGACCCAAACAAAACAAAAGCACGTAGCCAAAGTCCGGGCTGAGTCCTGACATAAATATATAACTGTGATTCTATGCCTGAGTGGTGTCTAGTTGTGTAAAAGTGGAGTAATAGTGTTTTTTTTTTTGATAACTGGCTGAGTACCAACACACAAAGCTGTCACTTCATGATAATGACCACACATCTGAGCTCCATAAACGATTCCCCAGGTCATGATAAATGTCTAGAGATTCTTGTCAACCCAAATGACCCAGGCAGCATGACTGTCCATTACTCATGGAACTATGGTTACATACGTAAACCTCCATTCTACCTCCTTTGGTTTCCTTCAAAATAATAGAGATCACTTTTCACACCTCTGCCACCCAGTTGGTAAGCAATAGAAAACATTAAATGACTTTTACTAAAATAAGGCACAATTTTTTAATATACTGGTGTGTTATCATTGGCATTTATGCTAAGTTCAGATGTGAAAGTGTTATTCTTGTTCCCTCAGCAGATAGACCACTGCAATGCAAGATGGCCATCTTTATGAGTTTTATTTATAATTTTCAAACTTTTGCACTATTATCACAAGATACAACAGACTAAAATACTCAGCTCAGCATGTATCCCTGTATTTCACAACATAAAACAATGGTTGGCAGCATTGGATTTTTGTGCAGTGTATCGAATCTACAGTCTTCTACTGCCAAGTTCAGAATGTTTGAGAATTACTGACATGTACTTTCTTCTAATCGCTGCCAAATGGTAGGATGAAATAACCTGAACTTCTCTCACTCACTCACTCATTTTCTACCGCTTATCCAAACTACCTCGGGTCACGGGGAGCCTGTGCCTATCTCAGGTGTCATCGGGCATCAAGGCAGGATACACCCTGGACGGAGTGCCAACCCATCGCAGGGCACACACACACTCTCATTCACTCACGCAATCACACATTATGGACAATTTTCCAGAGATGCCAATCGACCTACCATGCATGTCTTTGGACCGGGGGAGGAAACCGGAGTACCCGGAGGAAACCCCCGAGGCACGGGGAGAACATGCAAACTACACACACACAAGGCGGAGGCGGGAATCGAACCCCCAACCCTGGAGGTGTGAGGCGAACGTGCTAACCACTAAGCCTCCGTGCCCCCCATAACCTGAACTTGATTGAGGAAAATTTCTTTTTCTTGCCAGATCTACCAGTAGGCCGTGAGGATCTGCTTTATGTGCTGAGGAAGCTTATACGGTACATCAAGATAAAGGTAGCGTTATACAGCAACTCTTAACAACTTCTATAACAACAGCAGTTATTATGAGTTACATTGCCATTCATTTCCCCACATATTTAGCACATGTTTATTTGCCTTGTCTGTCTGTTTATCTTTTAGTTTGTTAATGGATACACCTACAAGGAGATTCCACTCACCTTCATTAGTGAGTTTTATGTCTTGAGATTATTACCACTGACACATTTATATATTCATGTGTATTAACTTTTTTCTTTTTGCAGAGAGATTCATCACCACTCATGTTATTGAAACAGGTAATGCACAGCATCATGGCACATATATTGTTGATCTTTGTTCCGTGGATGACATTATATTGTTCAACATTTCACATTTAATTTAATTTATTTTAGCTTCTATTTTACAAAGTTAAACAATATACAAGAAAAAACACTGGTGTAGAATAAGAAACAGAAGTAAAGCAGGGAAAAGCTCTAAGTGTTCCAATATACTCCATGACAATATCCACAGTGAATGAAGAGCAGTGGCTATATAAATGAAAGATTTTCAAGTGTTTAGATAGAAATCTTATTTTATTTAGAGCTCAGTATTTCAGTCTTAAGGTTGGGTTACTGGAGCAAACCACTAAAAAAAAAAGAATTAGTGCTTCTAGGCTTCATGTAATAGACTAGACCTTTGTAGGTTGCCAGGTTATACATATAATGTATAATCTATTGCAGATAGATACTTCAAATCAGAAATGCACACCATTGCTAACTTGTTTCCTTTGAAAAGCCAAAAAGAAAAAGTAGAATATGCATCTACCTCTTCATGTCTGAGGATTTTTGTTTTTTTTTATTATTCTGAGTAGAATTTTGCATTAATTGCATTAATAGAATTTTATATTAATTACAAATACGTTATTATGTATTACTGTATGTGTTTGTTTATCAAAGATATTAAGTCAATGAACCAGAGAAACAAAAGAACTCAACACAGGCTGTGGCACTGGACTGGAAACTGACTTAAGTTTGGCTGCCATTCTCCTTGGCACCTGCTCAGGAAAACACTAAGCAAATCAAATGTCTTTAGACTTTTGGTGATGTAATGAGGACAGGAAAGTACTTTCTCCTATGAATATAGCACTAATCCTTTCTCGTAAAAAAAGCCGGTTGTTTGTCCGCTTATTATCACCCCACAGTCTTAAGCTGAAAACAGTGAAAAGATGAATAGGTTTCCAATTTTATTAAAATAAACTTCTGTTGTACTGTTACAATGCTGGATAAAGTAACACTCCCAGAAACTATGTAGACATTCTTTAACTCCACATTGGCAAATCCTTATTGACACTGTTCCATATTGCTGACAAAACAGCAGCCGTTTTTAGTCCAATTCAAGCTGTCATTAGTGAATTTATACTACTTGCAAAAGACCAAAAAGTGTGCTCATGATCGCCATTAAAGACAGCAATGGTGAGAATGATTGGCTTTTAAACTGACTGAACAAGACATTATTTCCCAGTTATATTAAAAGGGCACAAAAAAAAGAAAGAACTAAGTACATTTATGTATAGTGTATATTTTTGGAAGCTTCTTCAGAGCATATTAGTATTAGATTTTTTCCAAACATATGAAATAACAATGTTTAGACCCAACACAGACTACAGCAAAGTAAATGTAGAGTTGCATATGTGTGTGTGTGTTTGTTTGTGTGTAAGCTTAAGGTAAGAAGCTATTCTTGATTCATGAGTTGTGCACTGCGATGGAAGGAGTTGTGTGGAGGGGAAAAAAGGGCATGAGCTAGGGGAGAGGAGTACATAATTATAGACCGGGCTCTCACCCTACATATGAATCAACAGTAGATCTGTTGGAGATGAGGGACTTCTGTGCTTATATGTTTTGGTGTAGTTTTAGGCAATGTGACACACTGTAAAATATGCATTAATGAGATCATAGATTAAATAATCTGTCTTAAATTTCTGCCTTTTGTTCTAGGCCCTAAAATCCAGGTTATTGAAACTAAGCCTATTATTAACCAAGTCACCCAAGTAATTGAATCTGGCCCACAAGTGGAAACAGTGGTTGTGGAGGGAGATCATGTGATCACTGAATATAAGCTCACTAAGATGACTGAACCTGTGATGAAAGAAGTGTTAATCGAAGGAAAGCCAAAAGTCACCACAGTTAGGAGAGTCATTGAAGGGAAGCCATCAGTTACAACAGTTACACGGATCATTGGAAGTAAGTTTTCTGTATATCACTAAAAACTTTTCGTGTTTACAAATATTAAATACGTCATCACTTTGTGATCATGAGCCTACAAAAATGAGCCTACATTATTTATATAATTAAGGTGCCTTAAAGAACCTTGTTTCAAAGTCATCACATGGATTTTAAACACATCTGGAGTGTTTGTTCCTCTAGAAAATAAGAAAGAGCAATGATAGCATACCTTATTGAATATTCTCTAAATGCAGATCCAGCTCTCTGGCAGTGGTACATGAGCTAGATAAACACCTATTCAGTGCAAACAGCAGCACTTTATCTTCGATTAGGGCAAGCCGGGTTGTGTGTTTCTATGAGATATATTAACCTCTACCATAGTGCTCTAATTTTCTCAAAATAAATTTTTGCTTCGATCATGTCAGCACTAGTATGTTCTTGACACAAGCGCTTTATAGAAATTGGTACATTGTGCGCTCATATAATGAAATGGGTCTAATATCAACCTGCACATTCGCTGCAATGGGACACATTCATGTGATTCTTCCTCTTCCATCTAAGGGAGTTTATCCTTGCCACAGTCACCTCAGAACTTTTAAATAATTAAAATTTTTGCATAATATTAAACTTTTTTTTTTAACTTATGTTTTGTAAACCTGCTTTGAGACAATGTCCATTGTTAACAGCGCTATACAAATAAAATTTTAATTAAATTGAGTTGAATTCTCTGTATGTTAGGCAGCTGTACAAAGCTCCTCTGTTTACATTGTTGCCTTATTGGTAATAGTTTTTGCCCCATGCCAACTGCTTTGCTTGCGTTACAACAGGCTACATTGTGATTGTTGTGACTGTTGTGATCGTTCCACAAAGGGTCTTATCTTTTTCTTCTGAGAAGGCTCAGCATCCATGTCTTATGTTTTCTTTACTCCCTGCCAAGAACAAAATGTTTTATAGGAAGGATAATGAATAGTCAGTAGTGTACACATGTTGCTGTTGGCAGTATGCTACAGTTAAGGCAAAGCTTTGCTTCTGTATATTATGTTTGCTTGTGGAAAACACTTCAACTCCAAAGACTTTGAGCATTGATTTGTGCATCCTCTCCCTTGCAAAACAAGGAGCTTGCTATTCTGCCCTGATATAATAATGCTTGTGAAAACACAATACTTTTAACCAATACAATACAATTGTGAAATTATTTTCTCATTATATCCATGGACTCCTTGTTAATGCAAGTAATTAGCAAGAAACAAATGAACAAATGATACTTAGAATGAATGTGGCATTGCAGGGTCTTTTTTTATAGGATATCCACAGGTAGTCACAGTCATAGGATGAAGTTTTTCTATATTCTACTGCTATTTCTACGTACAAGCACAGAGCAACCTCTGGCTGTTCTGATGGAAATATCCGAGGAATTTTGGTACCTATGTATCAGAAAGTCAATTCTATATCAAAGTATATAGTCTAGAGGCTTCGACACTTTTATACCATGTTTTTTTTTTTCAGCTGGTGGGGAAATTGATGCTGAAGAAGACGTTAAGAAGCTCCTTAGTGAAGGTTTGTGAATATTCTCTGAAATACTGATTTGAAATAAGATATGCAATGAATGTTCTGAGCTACATCTTTCCATGTTGCTGTTTTTTTTTTTAAATATATTATGAATGAGTTTCAACTCTTTGTGAAGTGTTACATGTTTTTGCCATATTGTTTATTTCAGACTTGTCCAAGGTGAAGAAGGTTCTGGAAGATGAGCTGCATATGCAGGAGGAGAAGATTACAAAGTTGATTGAAGGTGGTGAGTATAGAAAGTATTTGGCCATCTATCTGCTTCTTACTCTTTAGGCTGGTAGTGAAAATTCCATTGTAACAGAAATAATTATACAGGATTTTTTGGACATAAATTCATCAGCAGTCCTCTGAAATTGTATTATTTTATGGATAGCTAGTTTTGCTTATGAGAAATTTACTCATAGAAACAAATATATATATACAGTATATATACAGTATATATATATATATATATATATATATATATATATATATATATATATATATATATATATAAAGAAACAGGATTGGTGGTTGTATAATCTCATAATAAGAGATGCTAAACATTTTCTTTTATTCATGATAATCTTTACTTGCAAAGATGCCATTTTGTGCAATGTAGCACCTTAGATTTATTTAGGGATTTTTTGGCAAATTGGGCTGTTTTTGTCATGTGTATAAAACAGCTTCCAGTAGAAATGCTTACTTCCATGTTTTGTTTTGTTCTCTAGCTACATGTGTTTTCTACAGCGTATACATATATATATATATATATATACGTATATATATATATATATATATATATATATATATATATATATATATATATATATATATATATATATATATATATACGTATATATACGTATATATATATATATATATATATATATATATATATATATATATATATATATATATATATATATAAAACGGTTGCTTTCACTTGATTTCATTAATCCCTTGTCATTCCCCTAACCTACACATATGGTATTCCACAAAGGAGACTATGCTTTATGTAAAATATTTACATTACATGGCCAAAGGTATCATGTGGACTCTTGACCATCACAACCATATATGGACTTTTACCAAACTGTTGAATGTTTTTATATGCTGTAGCATTACAGTTTCCCTTTTCTGGAAGGGTACCAAATTATGTCACCTCAATGTTATCACCTCAATGTCCCAGTGCACAAATCAATGTCCATGGACATGGATTGTCAAGGTTGGAGTGGAAGAACATGTGTTTCCTGTACAGAGCCCTGACCTCAACCTCACTGAACACCTTTGGGTTGAAGTGGAACAGCAACTGCACCCCAGGCTTCCTCACCCAACATCAGTTCCAATCTAGTGGAAAACTGAAAAAAACTTACCAGAATACGTGTGTGTGTGTGTGTGTGTGTGTGTGTGTGTGTGTGTGTGTGTGTGTGAATATATATATATATATACACACACACACACACACACACACACACACACACACACACACACGTATTTGTATATATAAAACATTTCAGTAAAATCAGCTTTCATATTTTATGACATTTGCAAGGTTTGTCTGTGATTTTATGGAATTTGGTCAATAATAGAAAGCATTCAGAAATCAGAATTAGAAATAAATTCAGCCTCAACAAATGAGATGTTATGCTGTCACAGTTATTCTTGTGGTTGTGTCTACTGGTAGTAAATACTTAATGTTTTTTTTTGTTTGTTTGTTTGTTTGTTTTTTTTTTGAGGTGGTGGAGAAATCACCACTGTTACCAAGGTGATTAGGCCTGATCCTCATATTATTGAAGGTGAGATTTAGGATGAATGAAATGTAATTAAATAAATTAAATCAACATCAGTAGTTCTTGGGATCTCTGATGGTTGTTAGAGATGTCATTCCTATTCTATTCTTATGTTACAGGACCAGACTTCTCAAGGATCACATCTTTCAAGCACAGCCCAAAGCTCATTGAGGAGGAATCAGAGAGAATCACCAAAATTATCCAACGTTAGAGACTTAAGTTTCTAAATTTATTGTAGATGATTATGGTTATGGATAAAGGAAACTGTTTTTTCTTTATTTTCTTTTCAGATGGTGGTTCTCAGAAAAGAGCAGCTTTCCGAAGATCGCCAGGTATGAAAAGCTCTAGATGGATTATTCAAATTCTATATTATATAGTTACAGTTCGGTAACAGCATTTGGTCAGCAAAGAGCTTGCAAAGCATGTACATGAGTTCAAGTTATCTATCAGAATAGAGGTACATAAGAATTACATGTTTCATGGAACAATGTGAAGGCCAGCATCAACAAGTATGGAAATTGGGACACGAGTGTGAGATGACCAAGAACAGGACATCCCTCCAAAAGAGACGAACAGTTAAGATGAAAAATGATCATTAAGCCTCCAAAAGATATATATCAATATCGTTAACAACTTATGAAACTGAAGTACAACTTTTTGGGCATTATACAAAAAGATGTGTTTGGTGCAAAAAGAAGCCATCAATCAAGGAACAGTATACCCACAGTGAAGCATAGTGGTGGTAGCATAATGCTGAATACTGTAAGCTGCTCTTGTTCCGGAACTGAAGCGCTAGTCAAGATGGAGAGAATCATGGATAGCTCCAAACATGAAGTTATTTCGGCACAAAACTTTCAGGCCTCCGTTAGACAGCTGAAGATGAAGAAAAATTTCACCTTCAAGCATGATGACAACCCAAAGCACAAATCCAAGTGAATGAAGGAATGGCTTTAGAAAAAGAAAATCTAATTTTTGGAAGGGCCCAGTCAGAGCTCTATAAAAACATGTGGAATGATTTGAAGAAGGCTGTGAACTGGAGTGTTCCTTGCAGTTTCAAAGGTCTGGAACATACAATTGGAACAAAATTGACAAAACAAGATAAGTTCTCATCAAAAAGCATATAAACTTGCGGAACCGTGTTATCGTAAGGCAAAAACTAATTCTGTTTGTTTTATCTATTTTTTTATTTAATCATATGAGAGATGGAATAAGATCTGACATGATTTATCTTTTTTTACCTGCTATTTTAATTTTGCACTATTTTGCGTAGTTCTGTATGCTTGTTCCTATTTCTACTGAGTAAATCCAATAATAACTTTTATTTTTTACTAATGAGGAATTAGCATGTGTGAGAAATATAATTTAACAAAACAGCTAATGAAACCGTGTAAGTCGTTCTGGATAAGGGCATCTTCCAAATGCCATAAATGTGCATGTGATGATTTTTTAATGCAAATCAAATAAATGTCATATAGTATACACTTCTCATATATTTACATTTTGCTATGCAACAGGAATGAAGAGACGAGCAAGGCCTGCTAGACATCCATCCAACCCCAAAAAGAAGGCCTAAAAAGACACCAGGAGTTTTTTCTTTAGGCTCTGTTAGATTTCTTTTATACTGACTGGCTTCATTAAACATGACGTTGAAATAAAACAGGCTTAAACTGGTATCAGGGTAACTTGTGAGCACATGTACTGTAGCTCCATCCAAAAATTTCCTTTACATGTGAAAAGTACTAGTGTTTACAGTTCATCTGCTGAAACCGGATGTGCTAATAACCTTGATTTACACAGTTCATGCCTCCCATATGAAGCTTATCTGCATATAATTGAAATGTTGCTTTTAAGATGGAGAGGAATTTTAAAACTATATTTTTATATATTCGAGAGTATGTATGGAGTGGTCATGTAAGACATGAGGTTTCACCTGTGCATGTTTGCTACTTTCTGGTACTGCATTCACTCCTGTGAATGTAGGTTTTACATTTAAGCAAAGTTGCTGCCTAGTTTAATGTCTCATGCATTTTATTATAAGTATATGCTGTCTCAATCACTCGTTTGCTTTTTCATATGTTGCCCTGCCTGAATAGTGTGTGTGTCATTTATGTGCACTCTTCATTTTTAGTAGCATTCTTCCCTTCATACTCCCATCCTACTCTACCCAAAATACCTATTACCGTTTGAAAAATTGCTTAATAAAATTGAATCTAAAATTGAAATCTGACCAGTGTTTCATGAAATTAATAAGCGCATTTTCGTCCTGTTCACGTCTTGCATAATATATATATATATATATCTATATATATATATATATATATATATATATATATATATATATATATATATATAATGATTGTTTTTTACAACTCTTCAGTTTAATCTCAGGCTATCACCGAAGTGACGCTGTCAGATTTTTGTTAAAAACGCAGCTTCAGTGTGTTGTGTATGTGTGTATGTGTGTGTCTTAGGCTTTCAGTTTTGTTAAAAAATCTATTAAAAATAGATCTCTTTAGATGCAAAGAATCCCATATTCCCTTATTTATTTGTTTCAAAGATCAAATGTGGAAATTATTTTTTAATATTTTTAATATTTTAATATTCTCTGTATATTATTATAGATGGATATTGTCATTTGTTTCAGAATTTGCTTATTTAAATCCAGCATAACATCAACCGAATCAGACTAAAAGCATAGTAAAGCAATTTGTTAGTATCAGTTTCCCTGGCCTGCAGTTATTGCATTTATTCTGACATCCAGTGTGACAGATTCATCTATCCAAAAAAAAAGTGATTTTGACACTGGCCAAAACTTAAATGGCTTGAAAGGTTCAGGCTCCACTAGATATGTGCAGAACAGAACACGCCATCTGAGATGTCTATTGCTCCTCAGACCCAACATTTGTTACAGGGTGTTGGAAAAATCTTGCTGCTTAGCAAAAAGCTGCAATACATTTCATAAATTAATTTGATCATCTCTGAAACTTCATGCAGGAAAGTGGCTATTATTCATATTTTTGGATAAGTAATAAAAAATAAAACGCACACACTAATAATGACAGTGTGGAAAAAGCATGGCATAATATTAAAAGCCGATTACCCTTTTGCAGCAAACCTTCAATAAGGTAGATATATAGCATATAGCGTATAGCATACTGTATACAGTACAGTCCCTTAAAATATTCGCCTTTTTTTCCTCTTTCTGCTGTGTTGATGTTTATGTATATCAGAGTGGGATTAATTAAAACAAGTCTTCTATTTGTAGTTTTTTACCCTGTGCTCTGGGTCATTGTCCCGTTAGGAGGAAAGTTTCACTGTCACCATAACACACATGTCTGTTTGGCTCAATAATTTGCTTGTATTTAATTCCATCCATTTACCCCCTTGATTGCAACATCATTTCCAGCTCCTCGTGCTGAAAAGTAACCACAGAGTTCAATGCTATTATCACTGTCCATGACGGCAAGAATGGTGTTATGTTTGTTTTGGCCAGTTGCCTTTAGACCAAATGGCTCAAAATCTTTTTCTAAAAGCTCAAAGATTTTGTAAAATGCTTTCTAGCTAATTCCTAGCCTTGTTACTCACTCAGAAGTGAGTTTCTTCTGGCCATGCTTCCAAAAAACTGAGTTCTCCTATGTTCTCCTATTTAAACCAGTGAGCTCTGAAACATCTTATGTATTGTAGTCTCTTAGTCCATAGACTCTTGGACCCTTCTCTGATGAATGCCCTTTTTACCCAAACAGCCAGTCTATTTTGTTATAATGGATTTCACAGTGCTGCAAGGACTGTTCAAAGCTTTGCAGATGTTTTAATAACCTAATCCAGCTTTTTTCCCCAAGCTCCATCTCAGAGACAGGTCCCTTTGTTGGGGATAGTGTGAAGGCAGTGACAGAAGGATAAGAGAGAAGCTGAAAACTATCATGGATAATCCTTCTCATCCTTTTTGTGCTGATCAGAGGCAGCTTTGGTTCATGTTCAGCCACAAATTCATCCACCCCAGCCACGTGCTTCAAGACATCTGGAAGGCTCTTTCATGCCATCAACCATTACGTTTGTAATTCTTTTGTCGTATAAACCATACAAACCTTTGGCCATATTTTGCTTACAAGCTTTCATTGCTTTCAGTCAGTGCAAGAGTTTCAGCTTCCCAGCTTCGGAGTGTCTGGGTTCCTCTAGAAAAAAATTAGCCCAATTGCTTATTTGTCATAGTTTTAAGTTTTTCATTTGACTTATCCTCACAAACATATTCACACAATTATTAACCAATCATGTGCCAGCAGCACAATACATAATATTATAAGATTGGGGACTTTGACCATGGCATATTTGTGGAGTATTTTGACTTTATATATACTTTTATTGAGTTTATTGAGTTGGGCATATTGGGTACATTGAGTATTTCAGAAGCTGGTATTTTCATAGCTTACTGTCTCTTGAGTTAAATAGAGTGGTGCAAACATCCAAAAAATCCAGCAGGTAACAGTAAAACACCTTGTTTATGAAAGAGGTCGGGGAGAATGGCTGCACTGGTTTCACTGAGATCACAGGAACACTACACTCAAATAACCACTCTGTACAGCCATGGTGAGAAGAACCTTAACTCAAAATGCTCTATATCAAACCTTGCAGTGACAATCTTGGGCCACAAAAGCAGGAGACCAGGAGGACTCCGATCAGCCAAGAACAGCAATCTGAGGCTATAGAAGGTGCAGAAGAAACTGGACAGGTGAAGATTGGAAATCATGGTATTGGATTGGAATCATCAGTCTTTTAGCAATCTTTAACTTGCAAAATAACTATGATTCATATTGGCCACAAACTTCGTCTTGTTAAAGGATTCAATGCAAAAATATTTCTTTATGAAATCAGAAACATTATCAGAAATTTGCTCAAAATGATAAATCATTATTCCTAGAATGAAGCGTCTATAATCTTTCACTTTAGAATTATATTGTAATACAATCAGCTGTGTTTCATCACCTTTAGTACATGAGTTTCAGTGTGACTACTCTGGGAGTCTATTTGAATACTGAACATGCCACAGCAAGCAAGAACATTTATCAAAAAACTTATTTACATACAATATTCACACAAATTCTCTTTATAAATCACCTGCAATACATCCACTCAGTGCACACAATTTACTGCTTACACAGTAGTATTTGATATCCTAATTAATCAGGGCTTGATAGTCTTGGCTCAACATTAGCTTATTTGCTGGGTCATAAGCAAATCTGAGCTTACATTTGCACAGCAAATTAATCATGTCATTGAATGGTTCAAAACGCACAAACTGATGCTTGCTCCATTGTGTACGGTCTGTAATGGAGTAATGGAAGCAAATATTTAAAGTGCTTTAAGGCAGGGCTGTTTATGGCAAGTAGTCTCCTTTGCACTAATCATAATGTTAACACACAAGCTATCTGTTCATTATATATCTATTCCCCAACAATAACATACATAACTATAATGAATATATGAACATATATGTGATATAATACCATTAGCTTACTGAGAGATATTGGAAAGCCCTCTATATAAACAATTGTTGAGCAAAACAGTGGCATAGTTTAGTCCTGATTTAGATTATGGGCTGCATGGACTTTAGTATGTTATCTCTGTGTCTGAGTAGCTTCCCTCCAAGTTCTCTGGTTTCCTCCCACCCACAAAATAATTTAATAGGCGGACTGGATAAAGTAGTTACAGAAGACGAATATATAAATAAATGAATTAGCTTAAAATGAATTAGCTTGAAATGAATTTGCTGGAGGAGGGCACGGTGGCTTCACGGTTTGCCTCACACCTCCAGGGTCTGGGTTCAATTCCCGCCTCCACCTTGTGTGTGTGGAGGTTGCATGTTCTCCCCGTGCCTCAGGGGTTTCCTCCGGGTACTCCGGTTTCCTCCCCTGGTCCAAAGACATGCATGGTAGTTTGATTGGCATCTCTGGAAAATTGTCCTTAGTGTGTGATTGTGTGAGTGAATGAATAGTGTGTGTGTGTGCCCTGCGATGGGTTGGCACTCCGTCCAGGGTGTATCCTGCCTTGATGCCCGATGACGCCTGCGATAGGCACAGGCTCCCCGTGACCCGAGGTAGATCGGATAAGCGGTAGAAGATGAATGAATGAATGAATTTGCTGGAAATTAGTAGTATTGGCAATGCATAGTGTATAGAAGTCCATAATATTGAACTCTAGAGGTTTTTATTAGTATAAATAATTTTTTCAACCATCGCAGCAAGAAAAATTGGTTTGCTTTCTGTTCCAAATTCATTGAAATGCAGCTGGAGAATATATTTCCTCAACAGCTGAAAAATGTTTTAATCCACTGATGCACTACGATAGATAGTGCACAAACAATGTACCCTAGAATCCATGATTTATCTGTAGTGCACTGTATTGTTTGGTTTGATTCACACCCATATTCACATCTGTTCACAAATTTATGTGAGGTGTAGATACATTTATTCAAGCAGTTTTATAGTTACTGTACATAGGTTTTGCTTAATCCTAGTCCACTTACTTTTGTTTTTAGGTTTCAGTTAAGGTAGCAAGTTAGCTAATTCTCTGTGTGTATGTGTATGTGTGTGCGTGTGTGTGTGTGTGTGTGTGTGTGTGTGTGTGTGTGTGTGTGCGTGTTTGTGTGTGTGTGTGTGTGACCATTGTCCCAATAACACTGTTCTAATGCTTATGATTTTCTAGTGTGGGGAAACTAGTGAGTTAGTTGCCATTTCAAACAAAGCACAGCTCTTAGTTGTGGACTCTAAAATGTTAAATTTGACTGGATCAAGTGATGCAAATCTTTTCATAGCATTTAACCAAAATGATTTTGTCAACACAAATGTCCATTAAGCTATTCTTGTTACAGTGCAAACTGCTAATGTCTTTCAGGGTAGGAATATGTGACACTGTTCCCCTGGTTATTGTGTATGGCAAGCTCTGAGCTGGAACATGTGTCAAAAGCATCGGAAAGAACAGAATCACACGGCACATTGATGCCAAGAGGTCTTCACATATGCATGTAGTTACTGTTACAAAAAAAACAAAACAAAACAAAAAAAAAGAAAGAAACACTGACTCACAAAGACTTTCATATCCATTAGCTTTAGTGGTGTCATCAAGGCCATGACATGAGTATGCATTGCATAGACATTACTCTTCTTTTATATTCTATCAAATAAAATAAAAAATAAAAGATAGGCATGAGTATCAAAAAGGAGATTAAACTTAAAGATACAAAAAAGAAAGCACTTGGGAAGACTTGGGAAGACTTGGGAACATCCATAAATATACAGCACTATGAAATTATGTCCTGCAGGACAAACATACATTCATCTAGATCTAGTTTTTACCTTGTTTAAGTTACATATATATATATATATATATATATATATATATATATATATATATATATATATATATATATATATATATATGTATATAAAATACTTAATAACTTCAACTTAATAAGAATTGTGTTGCTCTTAGCAATGCCAGTGATTTCCAAAAGATTTAGCCAGTGTGGGAACCCATTTGCTCCCATTAGTCTTCTGCCTCCATTCAAACCCTCTCCAGTGTACCTCCTTTGAAAACATTAACAACCACAGTACAATGATAACATGACATAGCATCATGATCCATAAAGCACCAGTGTGGGTGTGTATTCTCTATGCAAACAGTTAAACTTTCCACCTGCACAAATTGGAAACTTTCAGTCATTGTAATTTTGCTAGTTCCATCCAAGCAACTGCTGCATGTCTAAACACCTACAGTCTTTGTACTGTAGCTAGTGCTTCGATTCATTTTATTAACTCATATCCATGCACCTTTTAGGAGGCTTTAGGAGTTCTTTTCCATCCACATAATATAATAGAGGATATTCAGTTCTTTCATTAGAAAGCTTGCTGCAATTCATTTTGTTCATTGCCCAAGAGATGAAATGGAACTTGTTCAAAACAGTTGAGATGATATTGATATTGATGGCGGCACATAAGGCCTGTTTCTGCTGCAATTAATGTTCCAAGAACAATAGTCGCTTGTGTGTTATGCTTCATTTCAAGACATGCTGCCTGTTAACCTGGAGAGCTGCCATGGAGCGTAATGTGAAAGCTAGCATAAAATGTTTTTTAAATGCTTTTTCAATTGACCATGTTGCTAAAAAGACAGCGTGGCTTGAATGTAAAAAAATATATCTGTGGCATGATGGAAAGCAGAAGAACCAGAGTTGATTTGAAGAACCATAGTGTTGAACGCATGTGACTGAAAGATGTATTGTTTTCAAAAGATGCAGATGACTGTGTAAATAAATGTGTAAAAGACAGATTTTTAAATACTAACCACAATAATCTCTGTTTATACACAAACTTGATGGAGGTGATATGACACTTTTTTGGCCAGTAGTAATATAAGCTTTTTTATCTCTTACAGTATGTGGTTTTAAAAATTTCATAAAAATAATAATTTCCAGCATGCACACATTCAATACTGTGCTTGCTTCGTGTTCTTCGTTTTGTGTTTGAACTTCAATCTCCATTGTTCAATGATATGATATGAAAATGATCATATAGCATACTGTTTGAATTCTCCACTGATTTTAATTTTAATTGCTTGTTTGATTGTTTGGGAAATTAGCGGATTTGCTGGCAGTAGAATAACTATGGAAGCCCTTAAAAGTTCATGCTTGTTGTTCAGATAACCTTAAGACACTTTATTTACTATGTAAAACATTTCAATATGGTTAAACACAGAAACAAACAGAAACAGAAACAGAAAGAAACAGTTGCAAAACACAAGTAAAATAATATAAATAAAATAAAATAAATAAATAAAAAAATAAATAAAATAAATAAGATAACTTTCAATTAATGTTTCATCTTTGAAAACTTGAGTTAATCAATTTATAATCATGATTTAAGTATACAAAATTTGTCATGACAGCTGGAGTTGAAGAGTTGAATAAGTTCACACAAACACACAGATTTCTATGTACTTTTACTTGTGAATTTTTAATGTTGTTCTGTATGTAATAAGGTTGGGCTAAAAGTTGAGAAAAAAAGCCATTTGCCAGATGTACATAATATATTCTATTACAGATTTAATTCATTATTTATTATTCAGAATCAGGCAAGAATCCAGTGCTCCAGACCTGCATTTCTTTAAAGAAATATAAAAAATATGGATAAAGGAATCATCCACCCATTAAACTGTAGACTCAACTGAACTAGTAGATACTTAACAGAGAGACATTTAGTGAACATTTAGTGAGAATTAATGTTTTAAGGTAGATTATAAAGTGAATTCCAAGTCCTAACATTTGAACGGATCACTTGCCTGATTTATTGCTCTTGTTTCCTGGCGCAAAGACACTTTGCTAGAGGTCTGCTGGACTGCTTGAGGTCTGCTGGAATCTTCCCAATCTTTTATATCTCAGTGCCAGGAAGAAATTCAATAATAAATAATATTATGGTTATGCTGCTATAAGCTAGGTAAGTAATTTAATACATTCACAGGCATGTTCTGATGGACTACTTGCATGTGCATGTCTTCTTGAGTTCACATATTTCTGTGTTTCTAAGCCTAGGTTGTTTATTTTTTGGTCATGATGACAGCTGTGACATACAGGTAAAGACAGTTAAGATATGTTCAGGGTGATGCATGCCATCACAACTACTGCTGCCATTCTTGTGGCAAAACTGATGAAAGACTGGAGTAAGTGGGAGAAAAATAAGAAGTATGAGAGATTGAAGGGGTGTGTCAAAGGAAATTTTATATGTAGCTTTTCGTGTACAGTCAAGACACACTATGAAGTGTATTGCAATATTTGAATCATGTTTAAAGCAAGGTCATTTAAAAGATATCTACTACGGAGAACCTTTGTTTTTATTATATGAACTCATTTTCTTTGTTGTCAGGAAAACGTTATCTTTAGAGACTTTAGTATCAGAAACTTGCCATGGCTCCACCATATGAAACAGCAGGAGACGGACTGACAAGTGAATATATCCAGCAAAGGTCTTCAGTTCCATAAATCAAGAGGCATAGAATTATTTATATATTGCATCATTCCACTTCAGTGAAATACTGGCTGCCTGCACTAGTATTCAGACTTACATTTACAGCATTTAGCAGACACCCTTATCCAGAGCAACTTACATTTATTTAATCTATTTTTTTTATACAACTGAGCATTAAGGGCCTTGCTCAGGGGCCCAGTAGTGGCTGCTTGGTGGACGTAGGAATTGAACTCACAACCTTCCGATTGGTAGCCCAACACCTTAACCACTAGGCACCACATCCCACACTTCTTTACTTGTTGCACATTAAGTGTGATGTGAATTTGATTTTCATGGCTATACCTGTCATGTTTACCCAGAAATCTGCACTAAACCACTCATAATACTGAAAACATCTATTTAAACATGTTTTCACTTAAAATTTTAATTCTGATGTTGGATAAGTATGAGTGCTCCTATTAAATGTACAGTGACTATATCTATACCTATATACCATATCTGTTATTTTATGTATGTTATATGTACGGCATTATGTATCTAACATTAATCATATGTGTATATAGTACATATTATTGCAAGCATTTTTAAGTATTAAAAATATCCAAAAACTATTGATATGCATTTTTATTTATCAATAATAAGTTCAATAATACAGGTTTTAGTGTGCTTCAGGTGTTAATACTTTGCAAGTTCCAACAAGTTGAGCTCCAACATAACAAGACAGAAGAGTATTCAGAAATTAACTTATTATTCTTTTCATAAAGAATTATTATACTTTTTCATAGATTAAAAAAATGCAGATTTCTGATAGATTAAACAAATAAAAGCTTATTTCGTTCTTCATGGTTTCTTTAATTCCCTTATTATTTTGTGGTGAGATAGAGCAAAGTGCTGTTGTAATGCTGTAGTAATTCCAGTATTGCTAGAAAAGGTTTTGTTTTTCTCCCTTAGGTTTGATTTCCCAAAGAGCCACAGAGAATGTATATACTATATTTTTGATGAAAATGAATACTTCTGTTTATTTATAGCAACAGTAAAACTTACTAAAGAATCATGGACCAAATGAATCTTTAGAGAACCAAAAATCTTTTTTATTTGTGGATCCAATTTTTTGTTCTTATGGCCTCACTCTAAAGAACTTTTTCTTGTATCTTTAATACTAATTGTAAAATTATTTGCATTGTGTGCCAGTGACTGATTATTTTACTTGTTATAGCCAACATGCAGGAGCAAATTTCATTATGTTAGTTGAACTACAGCTGAGTGCATAAAATTTTCCTCTGCTCACATGTCGATTAGGTCATTGACTGCACATGTGCCAAACAAATATAGGTCAAAGCCTGGACCACAGGATTGTTACCTTTCCTGGGCTACTATATACTTATACTTTATACTTACTATATACTTAAAATCTCCTGAAAGATTTTAAAGACAAAACGTGCAACACAATAAAGTATAAACAACATACTCATAAGACTCTGCAGTAATATTTAAGGGTAGAGAATCCTTGTCCGGATAAATATTTATTAAAATATAAGTTTTAAACATATAGACTGGACAACTTTCTGTCTCTGTATAAAATGTTAATAGGTCGTAATAAAATCTACAAAAAATAATCTTTTTTTCAACAAATTTCTTATGCTTTATATAAAGTTTTTCTTTATCTGTGGCTGGTTGCTATCGCCCTCCATCTGCACCAGCATGTACCCTAGAGGCCTTGAACAATGCTCTTGCGCATTTCACTAGGTCCGAGTTGATCATACTTGGCGATCTAAACTGGGACATGCTTAAACCCCCTGAGAAAGTTGTACAACAATTTGATTGCTTAAACCTTCATCAAATCATAAACCTACCTACTAGATATAACCCAAAAGGTTGTGACAACGCCACATTGATAGATGTTGTGTTTACAAACGCCCCACACATGTACCTATCAGGTGTTTTTTGCAATGATCTTAGCGACCACTGTTTCATTGCCTGTGTTAGAAAACAACTTTCTGTCAAACAGCCTGTCGTAATCACTACTTTGATGCTCAAGCCTTCTTACATGATTTGAATCATGTAAGTTGGTATAGAGTCAGTCTGATTCCTACAGTGAATGATGCATGGTTGTTGTTTAAAGATCTTTTAGCAAAAAAATACAGCCTGGCGCAGGGCACGCAAGACAAATTCTGTTAAAGACAACATTTTATTTCGTCAAATCAGGAACAAGGCCACACAAGCGGTGAGGGAGGCTAAAGCTGGCTTTTTTAAAAAACAGTTCATGCTTTGTGGTGCGAATCCAAAAGCATTTTGGAATACGGTAAAAAAACTTGAAAACAAACCCCGGACCATACCATCGTCCCTAAAATTGGATGACATAGTGGTCACTAATAAAAACTCCATGGCTGAAGCATTCAATCACCACTTCATAAATGCTGGCTTTGTTTCAAAGACATTAAACCCTATTTCTACAGCCCCTGTAGCATCTAATACCTGCAGCCTTTTAGCTCCCCCTCACAGTTTTTCCATCCGGTCTGTTTTAGTGGGGGAAGTCTTGAAGGAACTGACCGCCCTGGACCCCAATAAAGCAGCTGGGTCAGATGATCTTGCTGCTTTTTTTATTAAAATTGCTGCCCCCGTCATTGCGGCTCCATTAACAGCCCTCATTAACCTCTCCCTCTATACAGCCGAGATTCCACCTGCTTGGAAAGAAGCGGTTGTGCTTCCTCTGTATAAGGGCGGTGATCAGGCTGACCTGAATAATTACAGGCCAATTTCCATCTTGCCATGTGTGTCTAAAATTCTGGAAAACCTTGTCAATAAACAACTAATCAATTATCTTAATGTGAACGGGATCATCTCCGGGGCACAGTCTGGCTTCCGATCAGGGTATGGTTGTGTTACAGCTACCACTAAAGTGCTCAATGACATTACATCTGCATTAGATAATAAACAAAACTGTGCTGCTATATTCATTGATCTTGCAAAAGCTTTTGACTCTGTGGACCACAACACACTTATCCACAGACTCAGCAGCATTGGTGTCACTGATCACTCACTGGTTTGGTTCTCAAATTATCTTTCTCACAGGGTTCAACGTGTAAGATTTGAAAACCTTTTCTCCCATTCTCTCCCGGTCACCAGGGGTGTCCCCCAAGGCTCCATCCTTGGTCCCACACTTTTCTCAATTTATATTAATAACATTCCCCAGGCAGTTGGTAATTCACTCATTCACTTATATGCCGATGATACAATCTTTTATGCCATAGGTCCCTCCTCTGATGCTGTTCAAGCTACCTTGCAACATAGCTTTTACCAACTACAGCAGTCTTTTACACAACTCAATCTCACTCTCAATACCTCCAAAACAAAAAGCATGTGGTTTTACCGTAGGTGTACTAAGCCTCCTCCTGCCCTTAACATCACCACCTGCAAGGGGGCTATTCTAGAACAAGTCACTGCTTATAACTACCTGGGCATCTGGTTGGAAACTTCACTTTCTTTCTCTATTCACATATCAAAGCTGCAATCTAAGCTCAAAGCCAAGCTTGGTTTCTTTTACAGAAATCGCTCTTCCTTCACCACTTCTGCCAAACTTATTCTTATTCAAATGACCATTCTACCCATGTTAGATTATGGAGACACTATATATAGGGTTGCTTGCAAGTCCATCCTATCAAAACTTGATGCTCTTTACCATTCTACTATCAGGTTTGCCACAAATGCTCCTTTCAATACACACCATTGTGTTTTATATTCATCTGTAAACTGGCCCTCCCTTCACAATCGCCATAAAATCCACTGGTTCACCTTCATTTATAAGACCCTTCTGGGCCACTCACCTCCTTACTTAGGTCACTTGCTGCAGCTAAAGCCTGTCACATATAACACCCGATCCTCACTTCATTTTCAATTAAGCATTCCTAAAACCAACTCTGCGTTTGGTCTTGAATCTTTTCAATCTGCTGCCGCTCGCGACTGGAATGCTTTGCAAAATACTCTCAAACTGGATAAATTAATTCCAATTTCATCCTTTAAAAATATTATATCATATTTGTTCACGGATATATGCAGTTGCTTCTCTAGATAATTTTGTTTTAATATGTATTTATGTAATTGTTAACCTGTGTGTATTTTTAATGTTTTGTATTTATTTTAGCCCTACTTACTACTAAGTGGTTATTCCACTTGTCAGGCCGCCACTGTAAATAAGAACCTGTTCTTAATGACTTGCCTGTAAAAATAAAGGTTAAACAAACAAAACAAACAAATAATGAATCTACTTAATGAATAAAGATAAAGTTTTATATGTTCATTCTTAGTGAAAAATAACTATTTAAGGAGAAATAAACTGATTAAATGTTTGGCATCAGAAAGATACAGAAGCAAAACATGTAACTCATCTTTTCAAGGCAAGAAGGCTTTTTAAAATTTTAAATTACCTAAAATTAAGGTATAACTACAGTATAGTATTCATGATTTTGGACTCATGAAGAGGTAGGTACTCTTAGGTACTCTTAGGTACTCTTTCAGGTAGTACAGTGCTCAAAGCATTAAACATGTACATTAAAAAAATCTTTTAACTATTTTCCACTGCTCCCAGTGGTAGACAATCTGCCACACACACTTGATCCAGAAAGTTGATCCAGAAAGTGATGATTCTAGTTGATTCAGCAAAATCTCATAAATGTGGTTCCAAATAAGGGTTTAAGATTTATTGAGCATTTTTCCCTTGTTTGTTACATAGTGAGAAAACTTGTCTTTGTACATGCAGCATGTAGGTCCACAACATGCACTCACAATAATAGCTGATGCCAGTATACTGGGGTCGTGTCCAGGAGACAGATGTACCATTTCAATGTGTGTGGTCTATTTTGCCACCTATTTAAGCTCTTATTTGAACATGTGTTCAAATGCGACTTCCAAAGCTTGCTTGTTCAACATCAGCAAATTTGATATTTTATGTCCCTTTAAGTTTTAAATATACTCTCAGTCTTCTCGGATATGTGTCGTATATTAAGGTTGCAGTCCATATTTGCTGTGGTGCCATTATGTCAGCTTCTTCATATATAGCTGCATGCCAAACTGATGTATATCTAGGGCTTCAGCTAAAAGTAGTGAAACCATCCTTATCTGCACCAGAGACAACCTGCGTCTGCACTTTGAATGCTCTTTAATGGAGTTCACACATAGCCTAGTAACTTGCCTGAGCAGCTAACCACCAGTTTTGATTCAATCAGCTTTGTCATGTGCTATCAGTACACTGCTGTACACTGGGCCTCAAGCTAAGAGAAAAGAACCCAGTCACTGAATGTACCCTAGGGGCTGTCTTTTTATTCAAGGGTGCTGAAGGCTACCTTGAGCACTGCACATTTCCAATAATATCTCTTGTATCTTGCCCATGTCTTCTGCCAAATCCTGTATATTTGTAGCATGTTTTAGAATATTAAGGGAAAGAGGAAACGAAGCAGGTTTTGAGATTGCAACTTGACCTTTCTTTATTTGTTTATATATTTTCCTCTCTCTTCCTCAGCTCCCATCCCTCCCTCAAATTACAATAAAGAACAGTCATTAGTGACATTCGAGAGGTGTCTGATCCTTACCCCTCACTTCCCCTGACTCTGCCCTTTATTCAAAAAGAGCCACTCAACCACATCCTGCTTCCACTGTCATCTTCTAACCTCTTTTGTTTTCCTTGCTGATCTATTGCCAAAAGGATCCGGTATGCTTTTATGTCACTAATGCCATTAGGCTTCATATTTAAGGCGAGGCTGTGTAAGTGTCTGTCAAAAATGTTTGCATCATCCGACTCTATGTGGTGGCCTAGGACACATAATCACATTATACATAAACATATTTTTACGTTATCTATTTTATATATATATTTTTAAAAAGGTCATTTTTCCAGAATTGAAGTTGATCATTTATTTGCACATTTCACATCCCAAAGTAAAAAAAACAACGTTTGGCCTGACCTGCATTCTAACAGAAAAGCAATTACATTAAGTTTAATGCAGGAAATAAAATATATAAAATATTGTTAAAATTTCACCCTAGTGTGTGATACATTTTTGGCAAAGTATACATGCTGTTTTATTAAATAATGATATAATAAACACCATTTGTCTTTTATTTTGTTTTGTGTTTTTTAGTCTCATAAGACTATAGCTTGTTTTTTTAGCCTCCTTTTGGTTTTGTCAGCAATTGTGTCTGACTTATTAACCAAAAGATTTAATACAATAAAATCTCAACAATTTATTTAATCTTTAAAAATTGTTGTATAATACTGATGACACACTTATGCACTGGTCTATTTGCTTCTGCATATATTCAGTGTTTATTTATTAATTATTTTATAACTGATGCATGCTTCATGAGCACATGGATTTTTGGAATAAACGAAAGAGATCACTTTACATCACACTGTATTTCACTGTAAGCTTTTAAAAGGCATGCAGTATGTTTTAGTGTGTTCTTGCAATTGCATTTATTTTTTACTGATGTCAGATCATATTTTGCTTGCAAGGATTGCATTGTGTCATAGTATTTAAATCAAAGAGACAGTAAATTAACCCGGAGTAGGCTATTTATTATGAAACTGTACGAATAATGAATAATGCGAATAAGCAAATAAATAAATATCTGACTGTGGGACTTTGATATATCTTGTGTGTGTGTGTGTGTGTGTGTGTGTGTGTGTGTGTGTGTGTGTGTGTGTGTGTGTGTGTGTGTGTGTGTGTGTGTGTAAAACATTTAGAATTTTTGTGTTTACAAAAGCATGTCTGTTTACTACAAGAGGTTAAAGATGCATGGCTTTATATATAATAGAAATCAATTAAACCCTTCCAAATGCAAACATTGTTCTACAATGACATGAAACACTACATGTCATCTACAGGAAGCAGAGAGACACACAACAGTCTTGGACTTGGACTGCACTGTTAATTTGGCTCCACTCATTGCTGAGGCAGTAGATCATCACGCTCATGAGGCTCTGGGCCTGTGCAAGTAATGAGTGCATATGTGGAACTGGCTCTGGAGATCTTATTACTTTTATTAAGAATCAGTGTTATTAAATGACATAAAGGAAAGAGATTTAACTGAGTATTATTGATGAACTGATTATTATTTAATTGGTTTATATATTGATCCTCTCACAGCATTAATACCTAACCAAATAGTTCTGATTTTTCAAAATGTACAGCAATTAATAGACTATTGCTTTTGCAGGATGTTTTTCATGTAAAGGAAATCCTTTGTTTAGACAGCTGTATCATAGCATTCTCTCACCTGTCTATTTGTGCGCATTAGGGAGCTGACTCTTTTTGAAAAATGGAAAATAATAATAAGTTCAATTTATAAATTACAACATTTGCTTCCTGGGAAGGGAAAGTTTTACTAAACTTTTCTAGGGAACCATGAGGATTTATTCTGGGTCTCATTTCATCCCTTTTCATGGTGAAATTCCAGTTTAATGCTTCACTGTCCTTCCTGCAGCTGATTTCTGGCTTACCTCATCTTCATTTCCACCCTCGTCCCCAGTGAAGGGACTGTCTGCTAGCACAGCCTGTAAAGACTATTAAATAGTGCACATAAAATATGCACTGTACATGTACATTTGTTTATTCATTGCAGTTGTCAGTGTTAAAATGTAAAACTTAGTGCTGTCCAGAACTACCAGCACTCTTCATGAAAATAGGCAAAAAAGACCTTTAGAAGCTTCTGATTAGCTAATTGTAATAGTCTGGATCTTACATGTGGCAGTAGGATATAAACTCATTGCCTTTTTGCTAAGTAGCCCAGCCAAAACCTTGGACCTCCACAAGTCTGATTCCTCCTTAGGAGCAATTTCCAAACAACACACAAGCATATGTCCAAACAACTGTATATACAAATATACAAATCTTGAGACCACACAGTGACTACATCATTCAGCAAAAATTGGCATAAATTAACTCAAAGCTACAGACAAATATTGCTTTGAAAAAAGTTTGGAAACTGAGCTGTAGACAACAACAAATAAACTAGTAAAGAATTTGGAGGTACCAGGTACTGAATTATTTCCATCCAACATGGAAAGTCTTACATCATAATGTCCTGACAGGCTGTCGTGCAAGGATGAAGCCCCTACCTAAGACTAGCATGAAACAGCCAAGCTGTAGTTTACAGGTTATCTCCAGCCTGTTGAGTTTTGACTATTGTCTGAAAGACATTTTTCTAATTATCATGTAAAATGCTTGCTTTCCACATAGAAATTATTGAAGATGTTTTAATACACCTGTTTATTCTGAACAGTTTTCTAACTCTATTAAGAAGCTTGTTTTAATTAATTGTTTTAATGAAGTGTTTTTTATTAAGTGTTAATGAATTTAACAAATAACAAGCCCTTTATTAACCTCAATATGCAAGAGGTAGGAACCAGCAACATAACTTTTTAGATAGATAGATAGATAGATAGATAGATAGATAGATAGATAGATAGATAGATAGATAGATAGATAGATAGATAGATAGATTCTTTATTGAGTTTCCTGGAGGAAATTCAAGCATCCAGTAGCAAACATACAGAGAAATAAAATTCCAAAATAAATATAGTAACTTAGTAAAAAAAAAAAAAAAAACACTCCCACCATCTCACCCAAAAGTGCAAATGAGGTGATTGGGTTATTTTATTATTATATAAAAAATATAAAATTAAATAATAAAATAAAAATATGTGTAAACATGTCAAAAATGTAGCAGTGAGTAGCAGTAGCAGCAAACAGTAGCAGTCTAGTAGCACCAAATAGACAAGTAAGTACATATGAAAAATTGTACTAAGTCACTCCTCAGTTTGTATGTTTCCAACCTGCTATACCTGAGAGGTGTTTTACAGTCTAATGGTCAGGGGGACAAAAGACATCCTCTGCCACCGTACGCATACCTCTGCCTGGTGATATGCTGTGCAGAGGGTAGTGGGTGTTGTCCAGGATGTTGTCCAGGAGAGTCCTTCTCTCTGCTACTGTCACTGCTGAGTCCAGCTCTGCTCCAACCACAGAACCTGACCTCTTCATCCGTCTGTCCAATCATGAGGCATATCTCTTTTTGCAGCTTCCTCCCCAGCACACCACAGCATAGAAAAGGACACTAGTGACCACAGATTGGTAGAAGATGTGTAGACGTTTTTTGCAGATGTTGAAGGATGCAAGCCTCCTCAGGAAGTATAGATGGCTCTGTCCTTTCCTGAGGTGACTATCCACATTCATGGTCCAGTCCAGTCTATCTCCATGTCAACCCCCTGTATGAACACAGGCTGAGATTGTAAACCTGGAGACCCAACCGGCAACACTGTGGGGACATTTAGATAAAAAATGAAACTTGTAGCATTTATTATTATTATTATTATTATTATTATTATTATTATTATTATTATTAACAAAGCCACTAATAAAGATCTTTTTATTGTATTGATCAAATAGATAAAAGATTTTATTTAAAATTTCATCTGAATGACAAATCAATGAAATAATTAGCAGGGGAGTCACTGAATAAATTACAGATAAAACATTTCTACTCACAGAAGTATTATTTAATTAATTTATTTATTATTATGCTTGAGTAATTTAATACCTTCAAAACAAACCCTGCAGGGCTAAAGCTACAAATGCTCAATATGTTAAAGGTTTAGCCAAATCATCTTTTATCTTTTGATATATTATCTCACTACAGTGGACATTTTCTGGTTTAGATGGCCAATGATGTTTGGAAGTGAAAAAAGATTTTTCAAAGCCCTTTCTTTCATCAAATGCATGTCTGGACTTGGGTTGAGTGATGATATGTACTCTTATGTGATCAAGTACTGACAAATGCTTTTGTCAGTATTTCCACTGAAAACACGCAGATCACCCAAGAAAGGCAGATGGTGAAGAGAGTTTAACTTGAGATCACTCTGTTCGAGAACCTTGCAGCCTTAAAAAAAACATCTTAAAGCCTCGGGTTGAAAAACATAGTGACGCTATACATTTATCACTTGAACAAAATCACTTGAACAAAATAAAAACACACAAACAATGTGAGCATTTCAAATTGTTTAATGACAGACATTAGAAATCTCCACTGGCAAAGTAGAATATTTCTGCAAAATTAATCAATTCATGACTCACAACACAATGTGATATATTTTGTATAAGCAACAAAAATTGGTTAGGACTGTGGTTTGTGTGGCTTTGATTGCTGCTTCGTAAATCCACTGCTATACTGATTACTGTTAGATATATCACATTTCTAGTAGCACCACAAAATTGCATAAGCAGTGCAGTTGAAAATAAACTAAACTTCACACTAACAACACAGCTGCAACTTCAGGCTCATCAGCCAGAGGCTTGAATTTAATAGCGTTGCTTTTTATAAGCATCTACAGCGACTGCTGCTTATTGATAATTATTCTTGTCATAGGTCTATTATTCTTATTCCAGGGTCCAAAATTCAATCATATATTTCTGCTTTTCTGCATTATTTCTGCATAATATTCTACCACATTTGCAGCAGTGTTATATGTGATTGAATGTGAAGCTGTATTTCAATATTGTAATACTCTGAAAAACCAAGATTTGGTCATAACAAATTAATGCATTAACCACTGCAGTAATGGCTCCAGAAGCATGTGTCCTGTTTCCTGTCTCTGTAGCCTCATGGGCTGCTATAGGAAAGTACAATTTCATGATTAGGCATGCTACTTTATCTTTTATTACTGTATGTGCTGATTTAAATATTTGCTTAATTTAGATTTATTTGCAAATAAAATATTTCCATATTTTTAATGTAAATTCAATTCATGACATTTTATCTGACGCATAAAGATGTTCTTATATATAAGTCATTATAAACTTTAGAGTAGTAGAGCTCTAGTAGTTGACCTTTGCAGATGAATGTCTTTACTGAAGTGCAGGAGCAGATAAATTACAAAATGTATACATTCAGCATTTTTGCTTTGCTTTGAGAAACCATTTATGAAAATTGTCCAATTAGTTTCTGTTCACTGAAGAAATATTTCTTCATTATTATTATTAACTACATCTGTCAATACTTTTCCCAGTTTTTGTTAAATGAAAAAAATAGTAAACAATGCAGATCCTTAAGGATATTTGGTGTGAGCTCTTGAACATTTAAAGTACATTTACAATGTATTTGCATATAAGTGAATATATATTCTGATTGCTAAGCATAAGAGATCTTTCTTTCATCCATTAATTCATTTTTCAATTCCACTTTTACTAGTGGAGGTCATGGTGGCAACAGGCTATCTTCTGCCACACATTCCACCTCCTCCTGGGACGACCTCAGACATTTTCAATTAATTGCATTTCTCCAACAGGTCCTGGGTCTGCTGCTCGATCTCTGTAAAGTGATATGTGCCTGTTAATTCTCTTTAATTTAGCATTAGGGTTAACTTGACACTGCTTGTCCTTATCTGTATCTTGATATCCTGTCCATAATAACCTCAAACAGGCGTGCATACGAGACCGATCAAAGAGGTTGTTACTCACAGTAAAGCCCCCTAAGAATCTTTGTTCTCCAGTAACAGTGTAGTCAACAGGTGGTACACTCTCGAGCACTTGTGCCACCTTCTTAAAGAATATTAAATAATGAAAACTACTGTTTGGTATATATTAACAGAGAACAGTCAGAATTTTTTAATCTTTCCAAAGTGGCTTCAAGTTGCTATTTCAATCTGAACTTGACTACCTTACATGGGTTACCACATGTACCACACTTGACTGCACATGCCACCCCAACAGACTCCAAGAGTGTCATTTTTGTATTTTTTATATGGACCCTAATGGCTGCCCTGACCCTTAAGGTTCATGAAAGTACAGATTCTCCTTGTAATATTATCAGCATGTATTCTCCCTACATGCTGCCAGAGGGAGCTGTTGCTCGAATTTTGAGCACTTCCAGGTCCCAAGTTCACTTAATTCTACTGTGGCTATGTGTCATCACTGCCTCATATGCCCAGAGATACTTGGCACAAAGACTCCTAAGGTGAATCTAAACCCTTGCCTCCAATGCATAGTTTTACCTGCATGGTTAACTCAAATTAACCACAAATATTCTTTCCCAGCCCTAGTGAACTCAGGCTCTGCCATCAATGTGATTCACAAACAACTGGTTGAAGACCTCCACCTCCCTGCCTCACCATGTTCCACCCCACCGCGGATCACGGCCATGGACAGCCATCTTATTGGGGACATTTACATAACCCACACATCTGCACCTCTCTGCCTACAGGTCAGACTTTTCCATCCAGAAACCATGATTCTCTATGTCATATCCTCCCCTCCCCTGGTTACAAACCCATGACCACCAAGTGTCCTGGAAACAAAAGGAATTAATCCATTGGTCTTCTCATGGTCTCCAGAACTGCTTACCTAGCTCTCTCCCATATCTCTGTTGTAAACCAGGCAATGTAGAATTAGATATAATGAGGATTACAGCTTCCTCTTTGTTGAAAATAAAGATGGGGGATTACGGCATCAACTACCAAGGATTTAACACCATCACTGTGAGATTCCCATACCTGCTCCCACTAGTTCCCTCAGCTCTGGAACAACTATGAGAGGTGCATTACTTTACCAAGATTGACCTCAGATACGCAAACAATCTCATCAGGATTAAGGAGGGAAACGAGTGGAAAACTGCCTTCCACACCACAAGTGGGCACTCACTAATGTGGCAGCTACTTTCATGAACAAAATCTTCCAAGATGTGTAAGAATCCTGTGTCATAGTCTATATCAGTTATATTCAGATCTATTCACCAAACTTCAAGAGTCATATCAATCAAGTGTGCATCGTCTTGTCTCACCTCCTGCACCACTAGCTTGTTGTCAAAGGGGAAAAGTGTGAATTTCATTGAACCTCCATAAACTTTCTGGGATATGTCATCAGTGATGAAGGAGTAGCAATGGATACCAACAAGGTGCATGCAGTCACTAACTGGCCCACTCCCTCCACAATTAAAGACCTGCAACATATTCACAAATTTCTATCAAAGATTTTTATCAGAAAGTATCTCAAAGGGCCTTTGAGAACTTAAAGAGAAGCTTCACCGCTGCACATATATTAAAACACCCAGACCCCATGCTACTGTTTGTGGCCGAGGTCATTGCTTCCTGCTGTGGCATCGGAGGGGTCCTCTCACAAAATCATTAGGAACCCAGGAAACTCCATCCATTTCACCAGAAAGACGACCCCATAGGAGAAGTACACTAGTAAGTGTTCCTAGAAGGGGGCTCTGTAATAACGTCAGCGACTAGTCCCCCTACACGCTGCCAGACGGAGCTGTCGCACAGATTTAGAGCACTTCCAGGTCCCGAGTACTCTTCGGGGTTTAGACTTAAAAGCCATGTGCACGCTGGCTTCCACACAAAGTATTGTTAGTTGGTACTAATTACTGAGCCATGCTATTGTTCTGTTTTGTTTTTCTGTGTATGACCATTATTTTCTGCTTCTCTGGATTATCGTTGTTTTATGTCTGTGTTTGTATTTATTCTGCCTGTTTACTGACCATGCCTTGCCTGGCATTTTTAAATTGTTTGCTCTGCCTTTTCAGTAAAGACTCATGGATTCAGATTTCAGTCCACCTGCCCCTGACTCTTCATTACACCCCTTCACCAAAATCAGGTCTCAATCACCAACAACCACAAATGATCTAGATGGTTATTACAGAGTTTGTATAAGCTTCACTCTCAACAGGCTTATCTTTTTCTCATCAAAATGCTCATCGATGTGCTTTTTTTGCTTGAGTCGTTATCAATCTGTACTTTAAAGCACTGTTCTATCTGCTATCTTGCAAAATCGTACTGAATCTGAGCAGAAAGTATAGCTCTTTACACTTTAGAATTTTTCCTGCTCCTTCTATCAGCAGTCACATCATCAAAAAAACACCAGTGACCCAGTTCCACTGGCAGCCATATATGCCTGTGCCATAACACTGCCTCCACCATGTTTGACAAATGATGTGATTTGCTTTGGATCATAAGCCCTTCCTTTCCTTCTCCATATACACTTCTCTTCCCATCATTCTTTTACAGCTAGACAACTCAGCAAGCCTGTGTGGGAGAGATTTTGTAATTGAGTTTTGAAAAAAGTTCTTGTGATAAAACTGAAGGGCTACAATTTGACCATAATGATTGCTTCATTTCAAATCCATTGTGTTGGTATATGAAGACAAAATTATCCAAATACTTATGGACCTGACAAATTACAAAAATTTGTATACAACCATATTCTGAAGTAAATCGAGAAAACTATTCTGGAGGCTGTAATATGCAGAGATATTGATACTATAACTGGGATTTTGAAGACAGTACGTGAAAAAAATATCCTATGTGGGAATAGCATGGCCAAATGTTCTGTTCTGTTTAAGAAATGGCATTTGGTGTTGGACAAAAGAAGGAATCCAATTATGTGGCCTGAAGTTACTAGATAGAAAGAAATCATTTTTGTCTATGCCACTTTTCTTCTTAACCATTAACTATTTTGGCAGAACACCTTGGGGTTTGGAGATGTTTTATTTGGTAACATACTGTGTTTAAAGTGGCCTACTGTGTCTGTGATTGTGGCATCTGGTATAATTCTCCATCTAACTAACTATCAAAGTCTCCAAGTATCATCAACAATTCACAGTGCTTGGTATATTTATTCTTTGTTTGCATGTTTGTTCATTTGTTTGTTAAAGTTCATTTGGTTTTTATTGCCTTAATCTGAAATAAGTACATCTACTTATGTTCCTGCTTCATGGTGGCAGCATAAGGCACAACAGTATAAGTATTTCTTCAGTGAATTATCACTTCAGCTATTTTAGCTAAAATAGCTGAATTATCACTTCAGCTATTTTAGCTAAAATAGTTACCCTTTGCATATAGCATTGTAGTGATTCATGTAATTAGGTTAAATAAGCTAGCCAACACACCACTGTTAGCCATGACTTTAGGAATCAGGAATGGTCTAGCCAAGCACTGGGAAGGTGATCTGGGCCTCTTGAAGTTTCACAGCTGGATATACATTGGCTCACGAGAAGCAGAACACTACCAGCCAGTGTTTTCAGTGATGTAATCAGTATCACCAGATGGCTCAACTGTTAGTGGAGGCCTTTCATATTTTCCCCTGCTTTAACCCTTTATAAAAATCAAAACTGTATATTTTTAAACTTGGCTATATTCAGTGCCGATTGTGACAATCCCCATGTTCTGCTTAAATCAAACGTATTAATTCATTGATAGACAGTAACTGCACTATTATGTTCATGGTTACAGTGAATCTAGATCTGCTTGTGGCTTTGTACATTTATTTTTACAATCTCATTATTGCCTTTCAGCTCAATTCTAAGTTCTAGTTCTAGAGAACCCTTTCAGGTCAAAAATAAAAATATGTTTCAAAAGGTCATTTTTTTTACATTATGTATATAAAAAACTATGATAATCACTTTATGTCGCCTTGCTCCATGTCCAAACATGACAAATTCTTTACTTTTACTTGCTGACTTGTATCACTGTGCTCTATAAACAACGACATCAGTTTATCAATAAATATCAGTTAAATGCATTATTTCTAAGGTCCCAAAAATAAGATCTGATCCTTGAAAGAATTAAAGTTCCCTCTTAATTATTCTCCTCTCAGTGCAGAGATGTACAGTACATATGCTGTGTGTGTACTGTATAAGCATATCATTTAAAAAAAATCAGTTTGCTCATGTCCTGGTAGAAGAACATTTTCTAATTATTTGTGTGTGTGTGTGTGTGTGTGTGTGGGTGTGTGTGAGTGTGTGTGAGATACTTTGAATCAAACAGATTATTAGTTACACCTTTGCTACTGTAAACCTTGGATACCATCTAAAGACAAGGATGCCAAAACTTTCTGTAAAGTAATGTATTGACACATGATGTACTATTTGCAATATTTACAGCCAGCTGGTTGTGTTCACCCTAGATTAATCGACTTCGGGTCCATCCCATTGTACATAAAATGTCTTGCATCTCCAGAAAGTCAATGATTGGGCTGATTTCACTGATACGATTCTACATGACCATTTGGGGTCTTCCTGTAAGCTAATAAGTCATTTCTGAAAAGCTGGTCTAGTGGTATCACTACTGTGGCTGCTATTTGGTATTGTATAAAGTCCCATTTTATCACCCATTTTGCTTCTGCCAAGACTCAGTAGAAAAGCCTGGCTGCCTAGTGTAAAATAAAAGTCACAGAGAAATTAATGAGAGAAGGACAGATCAACTGTGACTGTGACTGTGGTCACAAGTTTCTTAGCAAATAGCTCTGTTTTGAGTGGATGCACTCAAACATGGGTGAAAGATCAGAAATAGACGAGCAAAGATGGCTAAATAACTTACTGCAAAAGCTACATCATACTTTACATCATTACGTGACCTCGTGGAAGGTCTTGGCATGAATGTGTAATGTATCCAAGTAAATCTCCTAGTCCCTTGCGGTTAGGAGGGCTGACATATAAACATCATTCCCCTAAAGGTTTCCATTCAGAAGACTACTCTAACAAAAGCAATCTGTAATGTTAACTCCCAGCATTTCAAGTGAAGAAACTTTCTTTTGAAACAATAAATTCTGATAAACAGTTCAAGAAAATTTCCTGGGAAATTTCTCATGAAAATAGAGTCTGTCCAAACTGCACTTGGAAATGTTTTTCTGTCTTTTAATGGGTAAAGGAAAATATGTTACAACTGTTTCTAGTTAGCTCATATTGAATATTTTTCATGTTCTTTTGCTGGTTAATCCACGAAAGGTCGTAATTTTTATCATTAACAGGAAAAAAGAGATCAGCAGGAATATACGAAAATAAAAGCACATCATATTTCAGTATTGAGAATGTCAGTGGTAATAAAATTCCCAAATTTTATTCAAATAGATTTTAACTATTATGTTTGGAAAACTTAGTAAGGCTGTTTTAAGTGACAAAAGCAGTGCAGACTGAATGTCCTTCATCAGCTGACTTTTCATTCCGAATATGATGAAGTTACTACTGTGCTTTTACTTTTACTTTGTCTTAGTATGAATGATGTGGTCTGTTTGGTATTTTGTAGCTTTAAAGGGGGGGAATGATTGGGCAACAATTCTAAAGAGATCTACTAAAACTCTAAACACAGCCAATTCTTTTATAACAGCAACAAAACTCTCTAATGTGTAGGAAAATATTCCTTTTTTATATTCAGCATTCCTGTAACAAAAGGGATACGAGGGCGTGTTTTAACTGATCTTTAGTCAAGTTAATTCAATCAGACTTGGCAAAATAGCCCTATAAAAAGGTCAGTGGGTTCAGATATGACTTCCTGATGATTTGTCATTAATTTTAAACACAGCTTAAAAATGTGGTCGCTTGAGTGTTTCAGGCCTATTTATTATCCAAATAATATAAAGGTTAAACTTTATAATCCACAAAAGTTTATAAAGTAGTTTTAAAAGATTATTTACATGGTCAATACTTATGTATAAATTTGAAATCAGTTATACTGTATATTCAGAATACACATATAGATTTTTATACAGACCTATATACCATAATCTGAAGTACATGTATATATGTGTGTTTAATTAAGATATAAATTCAACTGAAAGTCTATTTTTGAAATAGACGAGATAATATCGAGACATTAATTTACAAAAGAAAAATCATTTTTCAAAAAAAAGTTTTTTTGAAAAACCAAAAAGTAATTTGACTTCCTTGTTCCTAGAATACTGGTTACAATTTTTCCCTGTCCTGATGTTTAATGTAAACAGGAACTGAAGCTCTTGACCTGCATCTGAATGATTTATGCACTGGGCAGCTTCTACATCATTCGCTGATGTGCAGGTGTACAGGAGTTTCTAATAAAATGCACAGTGAGTGTATATGCATGTATTTCTAGAGCAAATTCCAATTCCAGCACAGTACAAATTCCAACATATTAAGGCTGGAATTAATTATTTATTGGTTTTGATTTTGAAGAAAGAAAGAAAGAAAGAAAGAAAGAAAGAAAGAAAGAAAGAAAGAAAGAAAGAAAGAAGTAACAAAAACATATGCAAGCTGCCAATCCTACTCAGAAATGGTATTTTCTAATGCAGAAGCGTAAGCACGCAGTCATCAGAATGCTAAAAATAATTTCTCCACTGTTCAGTTAAAACTCTTTTTATGGCAAAATAGTGATCCCGTTAGCACAGATAAAAAGGTTGGAAGCAGATCTTGGCAGTGCTTTTAGAAAAATGTCATAATTATGATGCTGAAGAATGAGAAGATGAAAAGAGGAAATGACAAGTTGACAAATTGGAAGGTAAGTATGGGCTGTGGCTCCTTCATTCAGTTCACATTCATGCCAATTTGCTGAAAGCAAAATATATGCATTATTTCTTATGCATTTAAGTTACCCCAGGCAAGGTGTATTTCTGGTTTGATTTACAAGCATACACTGTAATCCAAGATGCTATCTAGAGCCCATTCTGCACTGCTCTTCTCTTCTCTCTGCTCAGACAGTATTAAACAGTTCAGACAGTTTCTGTCCAGCAATGTTAAATATAAGGAAAATATAATCGGGATATATTTAACAAAATTCCACTTACACTAAACAAACATAAATAAATAGTTCCATCAAACCTAAAACACGTTCAATGTAATATCATACACTGGGTTAACATTTTGATTAAAAAATAAACAAATTTTAAAAATGTCAGATGAACAATGTTGGCAATATCTATAAATTTTGTAGAGTAATAGGTTGACCTCTGGCAAGTCCTGTACATTAAACCCCTCTTGTGAATTATATAGAAAATAATGATTGCAATGGCAAATGAAGAACATATATTAACTATAAATTTGCTGCATCATACAGCCTTCTGCATTTTAGATAAATAAAGTCTACAGCAGTTTATGATTCTAATTTTGTGACAAAAAATTAAGGCAGTAAAATCAAAGCAGTGTTTTCTATTAAGCAATATTTGTGTGTTTTTTTGGACCTTCTCACATATATTCAGTAGTATGTCACATTCACAAAATTAATATCCAATTATTTCATCTTGTGATTCCAAGGATAAATGAAATAATAATAATAATAATAATAATAATAATAATAATAATAATAATAATAATAATAATAATAATAATAATAAAGAACAAGAAGAATTAAATAATGCCTATGTTTCAGTATTATGTTCTCTGTGCCACTGATGCCACTGCATTTTATTTTATTTATTTTTCTTTTTACAAAAAAATAACACAGGCAGTATGAATATGCCTTTTTTTCTATTTAGGGAAAGAGATGGCAAATATCACTGAAACCTAATAACACTTCTGGGAGCGGTTCAGTGGTCTCAGTGGTTCTGTCAGAATTTCAGGACTGCAAAAATTTAACCAAAAACAGAAATGAACAAAACAAGAACTCTCCATTGCATGGAACGATTGTGGTCCATAGGTTTCTTATGTTAGCTTTGGAATTAATATTGAACTGATTATTATAGCACTTTTATCAGCTTTAAAAACCCCAGTCTGCACATTAAATGCATACATGGAATCATAAAGGCTGTATCTGGGAAGTGGATAATGTTTCCTCTTCCTCTTCCTCCAAAGACTTAAATTGCATGTGATTCTGTTCATTTGCTATGCAACCCATATATTCAGAATTGCACAATTGTTTCATTTTTACAACTCTGTTCATCTGTAAAACTGAATACACCCCCACAGCTTTCATTTAAAAATAAAAAATCCAGGCAGCTGCACAGATGGGTGGCATCTAGGTTTATCCTCTCTCATGGATATCCATAAGCTTCATGTCATTATTCATGCAAAGGATTCTACCCTTAATCTTGTACCACAGTCTGTTTACACCTCTTTGGCAGTAAAATATTGTACGTCCATCAATTTGATTCGCCTTCTGTGAATGTTCCCTTTCTTGGTTTCAGGAATAACAGGATTTGAGCAGGAAATTTGTGTGTTTTATCTAACACAAACTTTTATCTAAGTGTCATTAGACAAAAATTTAATCTCAAACAACAACATAACAGTGTATTGTATTTTCCTTTATCCTGTATCCTTTTGCTAGGATGTACAGTATGCTTCCTCGCCAAAAACTCAAAATTGGCTCATTGTTACTTTCTAAAACAATGGCTCCCTCTGTAGTAAAAAGTATAATATAACATATGCAACTTACAAATCAGCTCAGTCCAAGCATAAAAATGTTTAAAAAAGCTGATTTCCAGCAAACGTGAACACAATTAAGAACACATCCACATTTAAACACAAAAGCTAGCTGTTATGTGAAAAAAAAACACACACATACAAATAGAGCTTCAGGTGAATGCTAGTTTACTCTAAGAACTCCAGCGACAACAGAACACGGTACAACGTGAAGCATGAGCATCAGCCTGACTTACGACAGTATTACTACAACAGATAATAACAATGAAGAACAGATTAACAACCACAACATTTCCCACCAACACTAGCATGATCAAGTGCATACTTTAATCTGTCACTTTGATAATGCAATCTTACAATAATCACATTTTCAATCACTTTAAAACTTTAATCACTACATATAACCCTAACATTTAGTTTTATTGCACAGCACACTATTATAATAAAAAAAACTTTGTATTCAGTCTAATGCCTTTCGCAACTGCTATTTCAGTTGTATATACACTATTGAAGCAAACTGTCTAATAATACCATATTTTTAACAAACAAACTTGCAACAACAAACACAAAACAACACAACACAATTAATGTTGAATACAGGGTGAAAATAGTTGCTGTCACCCGTTTAGTTAAATTAGTTGGTTCTATGATACAAAACATATTATTTAGGGGTGTAATGCAGTGTCACTCTCTTATGTATATCGGCTTAATTTGCGTCTTTAACTCTATTAAACAATAAATGGTTACGGGCTAAACTGGAAAGATTTGAGCACAAGACACGAATAAGCTTTCTCCTATAATATAATATCCACCAAGCAGGGATATTTAGAGCTAACACGTGTTCCTCCGGCCATCTTCAAATTGCTATTGTTGCATCATTGGGTGTAAAGCACCATCTATCCTGTCCTGCATACATTAATTCAAAGACACCCATGATCGCCTAGTGTCAGTGTGATTGACAGGGGAGACAAAAAGAGATGTCATTTTCTGTTGCATAAGTTGAGTCAATATAACATGTTACTTCATTATAACATGTTACTATCAGACTATATTTTTGTTTGTTACAAGCAGGTTAAAAAAGTATTTGTATCAGAATTCTAATGCATTCTAATGGAATTTATTATCAGAATCACTGACGAATGGTTAAATACTTTTTTGGTACAGTTAAATGCTTTTTTTTGGACAATCATCAGGGTTTGGTACATGTATTACTGTATTGTATCTCCTATTTTTTAGTGCAAAGAAGTTAAAGTTGATTACTTGCTCAATATACCAAAGAATAGTTCATTCATTCATTCATTCATTCATCTTCTACCGCTTATCCGAACTACCTCGGGGAGCCTGTGCCTATCTCAGGCGTCATCGGGCATCAAGGCAGGATACACCCTGGACGGAGTGCCAACCCATCGCAGGGCCAAAGAATAGTTGATGTATTAAATTTGTAGATTTTCAAATTCGCAAATTCAAATTAGCATTTTAAAGCCTAAGGTCATGTTGTGTAAAAATCAGCACACTTGCTAATGCCTATTGACAATTTTACATACAGTTGCTTTTATATACACAAAGTTTAAGTTTAAAATTAACATTAACTCATCATTCCACTTTGAAACAAACCTGGTGTGATTGCTATTTTGACTACTGTAATGTAAGTAGATATATTAATTAGTGCACATTTTCTGAACATAATTCACCAGTGGAACTGTCATTAATGTATTTGTCAGTGTGAAGGAAAGAGTTCAAATAAAGAATAAAAAGCATTGAAGATATTTCCAAGATAACGTTCTTCCTCAAAACTCAACACAAAATCAAGACATAGGCTAGGGTAGGAAGTGATTTCAAGAGCTCCGAATAAAAAGATATGTCAAAAATGTCAAGTGTCATTTGAAATCCAGATGAATTCAATGTTTAAATACTTGTTTATTTATTATTATGTCATCGCTTATACAATAATACATTCTTATACAACCGTATCCAACCTTTTGATATTAACCAAAAAATAGTTCAGATGTAAAAAGTTTCATTTTAAGGTTCCTAGATTCCTATGATTCCTAGGGTTCCTATGATTTTAATGTTCAGCTGATACATCTCGATTCGCAAATCTGATTTATTAAAGTCTCTTTATTGCATTTTTTCAAGCTTTTTAAAACCACAATAATTACGCTAATGATTAGATTTTTATTGTTAAGTTTTTACACTGGATGATTAGGTTTTTAAGATTAGGATTCATAGATGGTGTTGTTGTGGGACTATACTTTTTCTGTCATTAGATGAAAAAATAGATGGAAAAGGAAATTATAGACCATCTAAAGATTCCTTGGTATTGAATAACATGAAGAAACAGTACTGATAGAAATGATATAGATACTACTTTATGCCTCTAAGGCTTGTTGTGTTGATCAAGAAATCATACCTCCGAGTGGCCTCTGATTGAGCTGGATTATCACAATGAACTTCTACAAAAGACAATGTCCAGCAGTGTCTAGCACAAGTTGGGAGAGCGAGTGGAATCAGACAGTTTTTTCAGCCATACACACAGTCATGGCTCCCAATTATTTTTTTAAATTGACAAAAGAAAAATTTTTAATTCTGTTTGGGAATTTGGAAAAATGTTTTGTGGTATTTAGTCATGGTTTCGATATTCAAATTCACCAACAATATGTCATATAAGCACAATAAAGTGAAATTTATTACATATTTCAGATCAATTGAAATTTATTTGTATAGCGTTTTTAACAATGGACACTGTCTCAAAGCAGCTTTACAGAATATAAGTAACATAATACAAGAAATTATACAAACATTAATATAATACAAAAATTTCTATTAGACTTATATTTAAATGTGTTTCTATTTATCTACATTGAGCAAGCCTGAGGTGACTGAGACGACTGAGACTGAGAACTCCCTTAGATGGAAGAGGAAGAAACCTTGAGAGGAACCAGACTCAAAAGGGAACTGATTCTCATTTGGGTGATACTAGAGGGTGTGATTATAAATATACAGCCTGGCAATTGTGTATTGATATGGTTGTAGTCCTCATAGACCACATGAAATAAAGTCAGCCTTGTGAGCATTTCCTGAAAGCTTTTGTTATCAGAGAGTTAACATATGAGTTGTAAGTCTCTGTTGCTTATGCCCAACCTGAATCTAGAGAAAAGTGCATGAACAGTCAAACAACTATTTCACAGTATAGAGGGTAATTTAATAGATGAGCGAGTGACAGATAAAATGTATCCAACAATTCATCAATTATATCACAGATATAAGGTTTGTATGGAAGAGATTTAAAAGAAACTATATAATGTATAGTTTACATAAGATAATTATTCATTAAAATACGATGTCTCACACAACACTTAAATTAAACAAAAAAAAATCTATTATATTAACTTGAGCTACGTGGAGTGAGTGTTATCCTTTGGACTATTAGTTATATTGGCAAATCTCACGAGGATGTTTTATGCTGTCAAGTATTACATTAACTTGATTAATTTTTGTTGCCTTATATCCCCAGGGTCCTATGTACAGAACAATGATCGTGGATAATGATGACGCTATACTCTGTGAAGACTATACAACTGTGAACTGTTTGTTAGAAAATAGAAATAACAATCAGCAGCCTCTGCTGTTTATGAGGTAGAACTTCACACAAGATCCAAATAATAAAGTACTTAAATAATAAATGGGTCAGGTTATTTGGTGAAGTAACAGGAAATGCTTCTTAATTAAAGAATGCATGAGGTAACAATGTCATTAGCACTACAAATGATTTGGGAAACCCACCCTATAATAATTTCTTAAAATAGTAGCATTCATTCATTCATTTTCTACCGCTTATCCGAACTATCTCGGGTAAAATAGTAGCATAAAACTGGATTTTTTTTTTAACTAACAGGATATGCGAGAATTCCAGTGCAGGTGCATCACCTCAATTTCTAATGCTTGCATGCAAATGAGAAAAGTAAATAGACCTCAGAGTGGGGTTCAAAACTCTAAATCCATTGAGTATTGAATATCTGAAGTTTATTATTATTATTATTATTATTATTATTATTATTATTATTATTATTTGTTTTATTTATTTATTTTTTATTTATTTATTTTATTTTAATTGCACTTAAAATAGAAAATAAACAGGTTTTATAATTTGAATTTTTTTATTATTATTATTTTAATATTTGGGATTCTGCACTATGTCTTGGTCCCTATTTAAATTTAAGCAAATCTGTGATATTGACCA